>NW_026780922.1:0-21000 GCF_030144855.1 Hypanus sabinus
AAGTAAGGGACACACTGTCTGGGTGATGCGGGAGTTTGTAGAAGTATGGGACAGACCGTCTGGGTGATGGGGGGAGTGTGTAGGATTATGGGACTCACTGTCTGGGTGATGCTGGAGGGGTGTAGAAGTATGGGACACACTGTATGGGTGATGGGGGAGGGTGTAGAAATATGGGTCACACTGTCTGGGTGATGGGAAGGGTCTAGAAGTATGGGACACACTGTCTGGGTGATGCGGTTGTGTAGAAGTATGGGACACACTGTCTGGGTGATGGGGAAGGATGTAGAAGTATGGGACACACTGTCTGGGTGATGCGGTTGTGTAGAAGTATGGGACACACTGTCTGGGTGATGGGAAGGGTGTAGAAGTATGGGACACACAGTCTGGGTGGTGGGGAAGGGTGTAGAAGTATGGGACACACTGTCTGGGTGGTGGGGAAGGGTGTAGAAGTATGGGACACACTGTCTGAGTGATGGGAAGGGTGCAGAAGTATGGGACACACTGTCTGGGTGATGGGGGAGGGTGTAGTGTATGGGACACCCTGTCTGGGTGATGGGGAAGGATGTAGAAGTATCGGACACACTGTCTGGGTGATGGGAAGGGTGTCGAATTATGGGACACACTGCTGGGTGATGGGGGAGGGCGTAGAAGTATGGGACACACTGTCTGGGTGATGGGAAGGGTGTAGTATTATGGGACACAGTCCGAGTGATGGGAAGGGTGTAGAAGTATGGGAAACACTGTCTGGGTGATGGGAAGGGTGTAGAAGTATGGGACACACTTTCTGGGTGATGGGGGAGGGTGTAGAAGTATGGGACACACTGTTTGGGTGATGGGGGAGAGTGTAGACGTATGGGACACACTGTCTGGGTGATGGGAAAGGGTGTAGAAGTATGGAACACACTGTCTGGGTGATGGGGGAGGGCGTAGAAGTATGGGACACACTGTCTGGGTGATGGGAAGGGTGTAGAAGTATGGAACACACTGTCTGGGTGATGGGGGAGGG
Organism: Hypanus sabinus; assembly: GCF_030144855.1. Taxonomy (NCBI): domain Eukaryota; kingdom Metazoa; phylum Chordata; class Chondrichthyes; order Myliobatiformes; family Dasyatidae; genus Hypanus; species Hypanus sabinus. The sequence goes on from NW_026780922.1 coordinate 1,007, forward strand.
TGTAGAAGTATGGGACACACTGTCTGGGTGATGCTGGAGGGTGCAGAAGTATGGGACACCCTGTTTGGGTGATGGGGGAGTGTGTAGAAGTATGGGACACACTGTCTGGGTGATGGGGGAGCGTGTAGAAGTATGGGACACACTGTCTGGGTGATGGGGAAGGGATGTCGAAGTATGGGACACACTGTCTGGGTGATGGGAAGGATGTAGAAGAATGGGACACACTGTCTGGGTGATGGGGTTGTGTAGAAGTATGAGACACACTGTCTGGGTGATGGGGAAGGGATGTAGAAGTATGGGACACACTGTCTGGGTGATGCGGTTGTGTAGAAGTATGGGACACACTGTCTGGGTGATGGGGAAGGATGTAGAAGTATGGGACACACTGTCTGGGTGATGCGGTTGTGTAGAAGTATGGGACACACTGTCTGGGTGATGGGAAGGGTGTAGAAGTATGGGACACACAGTCTGGGTGGTGGGGAAGGGTGTAGAAGTATGGGACACACTGTCTGGGTGGTGGGGAAGGGTGTAGAAAGTATGGGACACACTGTCTGAGTGATGGGAAGGGTGCAGAAGTATGGGACACACTGTCTGGGTGATGGGGGGAGGGTGTAGAAGTATGGAACAGACCGTCTGGGTGATGGGGGAGTGTGTAGAAGTATGGGACTCACTGTCTGGGTGATGGGGGAGGGTGGGGAAGTATGGGACACACTGTCTGGGGTGATGAGAAGTGTGTGGAAGTATGGGACACGCTATCTGGGTGATGGGGAAGGGTGTAGAAGTATGAGACACACCGTCTGGGTGATGTGGGAGGGTGTAGAAGTATGGGTCACACTGTCTGGGTGATGGGGGAGTGTGCAGAAGTATGGGACACACTGTTTGAGTGATGGGAAGGGTGTAGAAGTATGGGACACACAGTCTGGGTGATGGGGGGAGGGTGTAGAAGAATGGGACACACTGTCTGGGTGATGGGAAGGGTGTAGAAGTATGGGACACACTGTCTGGGTTATGGGATGTGTGTAGAAGTATGGGACACACTGTCTGGGTGATGTGGGAGGGTGTAGAGGATTGGGACACACTGTCTGGGTGATGGGAAGGGTGTAGAAGTATGGGAAACACTGTCTGGGTGATGCTGGGGGGTGGAGAAGTATGGGACACACAGTCTGAGTGATGGGAAGGGTGTAGAAGTATGGGACACACTGTCTGGGTGAGGGGGAGGGGGTGTAGTAGTATGGGACACACTGTCTGAGTGATGGGAAGGGTGTAGAAGTATGGGACACACTGTCTGGGTGATGCGGGAGGTTGTAGAAGTATGGGACCCGACCGTCTGGGTGTGACGGGGGAGTGTGTAGAAGTATGGGACACACTGTCTGGTTGATGCTGGAGGGTGTAGACGTATGGGACACACAGTCTGAGTGATGGGAAGGGTGTGGAAGTATGGGAAACACTGTCTGGGTGATGGGGTAGGGTGTAGAAGTATGGGACACACTGTCTGTGTGATGCTGGAGGGTGTAGAAGTATGGGAAACACTGTCTGGGTGATGGGGAAGGGTGTAGAAGTATGGGGACACAATGTCTGTGTGATGCTGGAGTGTGTAGAAGTATGGGACACACAGTCTGAGTGATGGGAAGGGTGTACAAGTGTGGGACACACTCTCTGGGTGATGGGGGAAGGTTGTAGAAGTATGGGACACACTGTCTGGGTGACGGGAAGGGTGTAGAAGTATGGGACACACAGTCTGAGTGATGGGAAGTGTGTAGTAGTATGGGACACACTGTCTGGGTGATGGGAAGGGTGTAGAAGTATGGGAGACACTTTTTGTGTGGTGGGGAATGGTATAGAAGTATGGGACACACTGTCTGGGTGATGGGGGATGGTGTAGAAGTATGGGACACACTGTCTGAGTGATGGGAAGGGTCTAGAAGTATGGGACACACTGTCTGAGTGATGGGAAGGGTGTAGAAGTATGGGACACACTGTCTGGGTGATGGGGAAGGGTGTAGAAGTATGGGACACACTGTCTGAGTGATGGGGGAGGGTTGTAGAAATATGGACAACCCTGTCTGAGTGATGGGAAGGGTGTAGAAGTATGGAACTCACTGTCTGAGTGATGGGGAAGGGTGTAGAAGTATGGGACACACTGTCTGGGTGATGGGAAGTGTGTAGACGTATGGGACACACTGTCTGGGTGATGTGGGAGGGTGTAGAAGTATGGGTCACACTGTCTGGGTGATGGGGGAGTGTGTAGAAGTATGGGACACACTGTCTGGGTGATGGGAAGTGTGTAGACGTATGGGACACACTGTCTGGGTGATGGGGAAGGGATGTCGAAGTATGGGACACACTGTCTGGGTGATGGGAAGGATGTAGAAGAATGGGACACACTGTCTGGGTGATGGGGTTGTGTAGAAGTATGAGACACACTGTCTGGGTGATGGGGAAGGGATGTAGAAGTATGGGACACACTGTCTGGGTGATGCGGTTGTGTAGAAGTATGGGACACACTGTCTGGGTGATGGGGAAGGATGTAGAAGTATGGGACACACTGTCTGGGTGATGCGGTTGTGTAGAAGTATGGGACACACTGTCTGGGTGATGGGAAGGGTGTAGAAGTATGGGACACACAGTCTGGGTGGTGGGGAAGGGTTGTAGAAGTATGGGACCCACTGTCTGTGTGGTGGGGAATGGTGTAGGAGTATTGGACACACAGTCTGGGTGATGGGGGAGGCTGTAGGTGTATGGGACACAGCGTCTGTGTGGTGAGGAAAGATGTAGGAGCATGGGACACACAGTCTGGGTGGGGGGAAGTGTGTAGAAGTATGGGACACACTGTCTGAGTGATGGGAAGGGTGCTGAAGTATGGGACACACTGTCTGGGTGATGGGGGAGGGTGTAGAAGCATGGGACACATTGTCTGAGTGATGGGGAGGGGTGTAGAAGTAAGGGACACACTGTCTGGGTGATGCGGGAGTTTGTAGAAGTATGGGACAGACCGTCTGGGTGATGGGGGGAGTGTGTAGGATTATGGGACTCACTGTCTGGGTGATGCTGGAGGGTGTAGAAGTATGGGACACACTGTATGGGTGATGGGGGGAGGGTTGTAGAAATATGGGTCACACTGTCTGGGTGATGGGAAGGGTCTAGAAGTATGGGACACACTGTCTGGGTGATGCGGTTGTGTAGAAGTATGGGACACACTGTCTGGGTGATGGGGAAGGATGTAGAAGTATGGGACACACTGTCTGGGTGATGCGGTTTGTGTAGAAGTATGGGACACACTGTCTGGGTGATGGGAAGGGTGTAGAAGTATGGGACACACAGTCTGGGTGGTGGGGAAGGGTGTAGAAGTATGGGACACACTGTCTGGGTGGTGGGGGAAGGGTGTAGAAGTATGGGACACACTGTCTGAGTGATGGGAAGGGGTGCAGAAGTATGGGACACACTGTCTGGTGATGATGGGGGAGGGTGTAGTGTATGGGACACCCTGTCTGGGTGATGGGAAGGACGTAGAAGTATGGGACACCCTGTCTGGGTGATGGGGAAGGATGTAGAAGTATCGGACACACTGTCTGGGTGATGGGAAGGGTGTCGAATTATGGGGACACACTGCTGGGTGATGGGGGAGGGCGTAGAAGTATGGGACACACTGTCTGGGTGATGGGAAGGGTGTAGTATTATGGGACACAGTCCGAGTGATGGGAAGGGGTGTAGAAGTATGGGAAACACTGTCTGGGTGATGGGAAGGGTGTAGAAGTATGGGACACACTTTCTGGGTGATGGGGGAGGGTGTGTAGAAGTATGGGACACACTGTTTGGGTGATGGGGGAGAGTGTAGACGTATGGGACACACTGTCTGGGTGATGGGAAGGGTGTAGAAGTATGGAACACACTGTCTGGGTGATGGGGGAGGGCGTAGAAGTATGGGACACACTGTCTGGGTGATGGGAAGGGTGTAGAAGTATGGAACACACTGTCTGGGTGATGGGGGAGGGTGTAGAAGTATGGGACACACTGTCTGGGTGATGCTGGAGGGTGCAGAAGTATGGGACACCCTGTTTGGGTGATGGGGGAGTGTGTAGAAGTATGGGACACACTGTCTGGGTGATGGGGGAGCGTGTAGAAGTATGGGACACACTGTCTGGGTGATGGGGAAGGGATGTCGAAGTATGGGACACACTGTCTGGGTGATGGGAAGGATGTAGAAGAATGGGACACACTGTCTGGGTGATGGGGTTGTGTAGAAGTATGAGACACACTGTCTGGGTGATGGGGAAGGGATGTAGAAGTATGGGACACACTGTCTGGGTGATGCGGTTGTGTAGAAGTATGGGACACACTGTCTGGGTGATGGGGAAGGATGTAGAAGTATGGGACACACTGTCTGGGTGATGCGGTTGTGTAGAAGTATGGGACACACTGTCTGGGTGATGGGAAGGGTGTAGAAGTATGGGACACACAGTCTGGGTGGTGGGGAAGGGTGTAGAAGTATGGGACACACTGTCTGGGTGGTGGGGAAGGGTGTAGAAGTATGGGACACACTGTCTGAGTGATGGGAAGGGTGCAGAAGTATGGGACACACTGTCTGGGTGATGGGGGAGGGTGTAGAAGTATGGAACAGACCGTCTGGGTGATGGGGGAGTGTGTAGAAGTATGGGACTCACTGTCTGGGTGATGGGGGAGGGTGGGGAAGTATGGGACACACTGTCTGGGTGATGAGAAGTGTGTGGAAGTATGGGACACGCTATCTGGGTGATGGGGAAGGGTGTAGAAGTATGAGACACACCGTCTGGGTGATGTGGGAGGGTGTAGAAGTATGGGTCACACTGTCTGGGTGATGGGGGAGTGTGCAGAAGTATGGGACACACTGTTTGAGTGATGGGAAGGGTGTAGAAGTATGGGACACACAGTCTGGGTGATGGGGGAGGGTGTAGAAGAATGGGACACACTGTCTGGGTGATGGGAAGGGTGTAGAAGTATGGGACACACTGTCTGGGTGATGGGATGTGTGTAGAAGTATGGGACACACTGTCTGGGTGATGTGGGAGGGTTGTAGAGGAATGGGACACACTGTCTGGGTGATGGGAAGGGTGTAGAAGTATGGGAAACACTGTCTGGGTGATGCTGGGGGGTGGAGAAGTATGGGACACACAGTCTGAGTGATGGGAAGGGTGTAGAAGTATGGGACACACTGTCTGGGTGAGGGGGAGGGGTGTAGTAGTATGGGACACACTGTCTGAGTGATGGGAAGGGTGTAGAAGTATGGGACACACTGTCTGGGTGATGCGGGAGGTTGTAGAAGTATGGGACCGACCGTCTGGGTGACGGGGGAGTGTGTAGAAGTATGGGACACACTGTCTGGTTGATGCTGGAGGGTGTAGACGTATGGGACACACAGTCTGAGTGATGGGAAGGGTGTGGAAGTATGGGAAACACTGTCTGGGTGATGGGGTAGGGTGTAGAAGTATGGGACACACTGTCTGTGTGATGCTGGAGGGTGTAGAAGTATGGGAAACACTGTCTGGGTGATGGGGAAGGGTGTAGAAGTATGGGACACAATGTCTGTGTGATGCTGGAGTGTGTAGAAGTATGGGACACACAGTCTGAGTGATGGGAAGGGTGTACAAGTGTGGGACACACTCTCTGGGTGATGGGGGAAGGTGTAGAAGTATGGGACACACTGTCTGGGTGACGGGAAGGGTGTAGAAGTATGGGACACACAGTCTGAGTGATGGGAAGTGTGTAGTAGTATGGGACACACTGTCTGGGTGATGGGAAGGGTGTAGAAGTATGGGAGACACTTTTTGTGTGGTGGGGAATGGTATAGAAGTATGGGACACACTGTCTGGGTGATGGGGGATGGTGTAGAAGTATGGGACACACTGTCTGAGTGATGGGAAGGGTCTAGAAGTATGGGACACACTGTCTGAGTGATGGGAAGGGTGTAGAAGTATGGGACACACTGTCTGGGTGATGGGGAAGGGTGTAGAAGTATGGGACACACTGTCTGAGTGATGGGGGAGGGTGTAGAAATATGGACAACCCTGTCTGAGTGATGGGAAGGGTGTAGAAGTATGGAACTCACTGTCTGAGTGATGGGGAAGGGTGTAGAAGTATGGGACACACTGTCTGGGTGATGGGAAGTGTGTAGACGTATGGGACACACTGTCTGGGTGATGTGGGAGGGTGTAGAAGTATGGGTCACACTGTCTGGGTGATGGGGGAGTGTGTAGAAGTATGGGACACACTGTCTGGGTGATGGGAAGTGTGTAGACGTATGGGACACACTGTCTGGGTGATGGGGAAGGGATGTCGAAGTATGGGACACACTGTCTGGGTGATGGGAAGGATGTAGAAGAATGGGACACACTGTCTGGGTGATGGGGTTGTGTAGAAGTATGAGACACACTGTCTGGGTGATGGGGAAGGGATGTAGAAGTATGGGACACACTGTCTGGGTGATGCGGTTGTGTAGAAGTATGGGACACACTGTCTGGGTGATGGGGAAGGATGTAGAAGTATGGGACACACTGTCTGGGTGATGCGGTTGTGTAGAAGTATGGGACACACTGTCTGGGTGATGGGAAGGGTGTAGAAGTATGGGACACACAGTCTGGGTGGTGGGGAAGGGTGTAGAAGTATGGGACACACTGTCTGGGTTGTGGGGAAGGGTGTAGAAGTATGGGACACACTGTCTGAGTGATGGGAAGGGTGCAGAAGTATGGGACACACTGTCTGGGTGATGGGGGAGGGTGTAGAAGTATGGAACAGACCGTCTGGGTGATGGGGGAGTGTGTAGAAGTATGGGACTCACTGTCTGGGTGATGGGGGAGGGTGGGGAAGTATGGGACACACTGTCTGGGTGATGAGAAGTGTGTGGAAGTATGGGACACGCTATCTGGGTGATGGGGAAGGGTGTAGAAGTATGAGACACACCGTCTGGGTGATGTGGGAGGGTGTAGAAGTATGGGTCACACTGTCTGGGTGATGGGGGAGTGTGCAGAAGTATGGGACACACTGTTTGAGTGATGGGAAGGGTGTAGAAGTATGGGACACACAGTCTGGGTAATGGGGGAGGGTGTAGAAGAATGGGACACACTGTCTGGGTGATGGGAAGGGTGTAGAAGTATGGGACACACTGTCTGGGTGATGGGATGTGTGTAGAAGTATGGGACACACTGTCTGGGTGATGTGGGAGGGTGTAGAGGAATGGGACACACTGTCTGGGTGATGGGAAGGGTGTAGAAGTATGGGAAACACTGTCTGGGTGATGCTGGGGGGTGGAGAAGTATGGGACACACAGTCTGAGTGATGGGAAGGGTGTAGAAGTATGGGACACACTGTCTGGGTGAGGGGGAGGGGTGTAGTAGTATGGGACACACTGTCTGAGTGATGGGAAGGGTGTAGAAGTATGGGACACACTGTCTGGGTGATGCGGGAGGTTGTAGAAGTATGGGACCGACCGTCTGGGTGACGGGGGAGTGTGTAGAAGTATGGGACACACTGTCTGGTTGATGCTGGAGGGTGTAGACGTATGGGACACACAGTCTGAGTGATGGGAAGGGTGTGGAAGTATGGGAAACACTGTCTGGGTGATGGGGTAGGGTGTAGAAGTATGGGACACACTGTCTGTGTGATGCTGGAGGGTGTAGAAGTATGGGAAACACTGTCTGGGTGATGGGGAAGGGTGTAGAAGTATGGGACACAATGTCTGTGTGATGCTGGAGTGTGTAGAAGTATGGGACACACAGTCTGAGTGATGGGAAGGGTGTACAAGTGTGGGACACACTCTCTGGGTGATGGGGGAAGGTGTAGAAGTATGGGACACACTGTCTGGGTGACGGGAAGGGTGTAGAAGTATGGGACACACAGTCTGAGTGATGGGAAGTGTGTAGTATTATGGGACACACTGTCTGGGTGATGGGAAGGGTGTAGAAGTATGGGAGACACTTTTTGTGTGGTGGGGAATGGTATAGAAGTATGGGACACACTGTCTGGGTGATGGGGGATGGTGTAGAAGTATGGGACACACTGTCTGAGTGATGGGAAGGGTCTAGAAGTATGGGACACACTGTCTGAGTGATGGGAAGGGTGTAGAAGTATGGGACACACTGTCTGGGTGATGGGGAAGGGTGTAGAAGTATGGGACACACTGTCTGAGTGATGGGGGAGGGTGTAGAAATATGGACAACCCTGTCTGAGTGATGGGAAGGGTGTAGAAGTATGGAACTCACTGTCTGAGTGATGGGGAAGGGTGTAGAAGTATGGGACACACTGTCTGGGTGATGGGAAGTGTGTAGACGTATGGGACACACTGTCTGGGTGATGTGGGAGGGTGTAGAAGTATGGGTCACACTGTCTGGGTGATGGGGGAGTGTGTAGAAGTATGGGACACACTGTCTGGGTGATGGGAAGTGTGTAGACGTATGGGACACACTGTCTGAGTGATGGGAAGAGTGTAGAAGTATGGGTCACACTGTCTGGGTGATGGGGGAGGGTGTAGAAGTATGGGTCACACTGTCTGGGTGATGGGGGAGGGTGTAGAAATATGGGTCACACTGTCTGGGTGATGGGAAGGGTCTAGAAGTATGGGACACACTGTCTGTGTGGTGGGGAATGGTGTAGGAGTATTGGACACACAGTCTGGGTGATGGGGGAGGCTGTAGGAGTATGGGACACAGCGTCTGTGTGGTGAGGAAAGATGTAGGAGCATGGGACACACAGTCTGGGTGGTGGGGAAGGGTGTAGAAGTATGGGACACACTGTTTGGGTGATGGGGGAGGGTGTAGAAGTATGGGACACACTGTCTGGGTGATGGGAAGGGTGTAGAAGTATGGGACACACTGTCTGGGTAATGGGAAGGGTGTAGAAGTATGGGACACACTGTCTGGGTGATGGGGAGGGTGTTGAAATATGGGACACACTGTCTGGGTGATGGGAAGGGTGTAGAAGTATGGGACACACTGTCTGTGTGGTGGGGAATGGTGTAGGAGTATTGGACAGTCTGTCTGGGTGATGGGGGAGGGTGTAGAAGTATGGGACACCCTGTCTGGGTGTTGGGAAGTGTGTGGAAGTATGGGACACACTGTCTGTGTGGTGGGGAATGGTGTAGGAGTATTGGACACACAGTCTGGGTGATGGGGGAGGCTGTTGGAGTATGGGACACAGCGTCTGTGTGGTGGGGAAGGGTGTAGGAGTATGGGACACACAGTCTGGGTGGTGGGGAAGGGTGTAGAAGTATGGGAAACACTGTCAGAGTGATGGGGAGGGTGTAGAAGTATGGGACACACTGTCTGGGTGATGCGGGAGGTTGTAGAAGTATGGGACAGACCGTCTGGGTGGTGGGGGAGTGTGTAGAAGTATGGGACTCACTGTCTGGGTGATGCAGGAGGGTGTAGAAGTATGGGACACACAGTCTGAGTGATGGGAAGGGTGTAGAAGTATGGGACACACTGGCTGGGTGATGGGGGAGGGTGTAGAAGTATGGGACACACTGTCTGGGTGATGCGTGAGGTTGTAGAAGTATGGGACAGACCGTCTGGGTGGTGGGGGAGTGTGTAGAAGTATGGGACTCACTGTCTGGGTGATGCTGGAGGGTGTAGAAGTATGGGACACACAGTCTGAGTGATGGGAAGGGTGTAGAAGTATGGGACACACTGTCTGGGTGATGGGGGAGGGTGTAGAAGTATGGGACACACTGTCTCGGTGACGGGGAGGGTGTAGAAGTATGGGACACACTGTCTGGGTGATGGGGGAGGGTGTAGATGTATGGGACACACTGTCTGGGTGATGGGGAAGGGTTTAGAAGTATGGGACACACTGTCTGGGTGATGGGAAGGGTGTAGAAGTATGGGACACACTGTCTGGGTGATGGGGGAGGGTGTAGAAGTATGGGACACACTGTCTGGGTGATGGGGGAGGGTGTAGAAGTATGGGACACACTGTCTGGGTGATGGGGGAGGGTGTAGAAGTATGGGACACAGTGTCTGGGTGATGCGGGAGGGTGTAGAAGTATGGGACACACTGTCTCGCTGATGGGGAGGGTGTATAAGTATGGGACACACTGTCTGGATGATGGGGAAGGGTTTAGAAGTATGGGACACACTGTCTGGGTGATGGGAAGGGTGTAGAAGTATGGGACACACTGTCTGGGTGATGGGGGATGGTGTAGAAGTATGGGACACTCTGTCTGGGTGATGGGAAGGGTGTAGAAGCATGGGACACACTGTCTGGGTGATGGGGTAGGGTGTAGAAGTATGGGACAGTCTGTCTGGGTGATGGGGGAGGGTGTAGAAGTATGGGACACCCTGTCTGGGTGTTGGGAAGTGTGTGGAAGTATGGGACACACTGTCTGGGTGGTGGGGAAGGGTGTAGAAGTATGAGACACACTGTCAGAGTGATGGGAAGCGTGCAGAAGTATGTGACACACTGTCTGGGTGATGGGGGAGGGTGTAGAAGTATGGGACACACTGTCTGAGTGATGGGAAGGGTGTAGAAGTATGGGACACACTGTCTGGGTGATGGGGGAGGGTGTAGAAGTATGGGACACACTGTCTGAGTGATGGGAAGGGTGTAGAAGTAGGGGACACACTGTCTGGGTGATGTGGGAGGGTGTAGAAGTATGGGTCACACTGTCTGGGTGATGGGGGAGTGTGTAGAAGTATGGGACACACTGTCTGGGTGATGGGAAGTGTGTAGACGTATGGGACACACTGTCTGAGTGATGGGAAGAGTGTAGAAGTATGGGTCACACTGTCTGGGTGATGGGGGAGGGTGTAGAAGTATGGGTCACACTGTCTGGGTGATGGGGGAGGGTGTAGAAATATGGGTCACACTGTCTGGGTGATGGGAAGGGTCTAGAAGTATGGGACACACTGTCTGTGTGGTGGGGAATGGTGTAGGAGTATTGGACACACAGTCTGGGTGATGGGGGAGGCTGTAGGAGTATGGGACACAGCGTCTGTGTGGTGAGGAAAGATGTAGGAGCATGGGACACACAGTCTGGGTGGTGGGGAAGGGTGTAGAAGTATGGGACACACTGTTTGGGTGATGGGGGAGGGTGTAGAAGTATGGGACACACTGTCTGGGTGATGGGAAGGGTGTAGAAGTATGGGACACACTGTCTGGGTAATGGGAAGGGTGTAGAAGTATGGGACACACTGTCTGGGTGATGGGGAGGGTGTTGAAATATGGGACACACTGTCTGGGTGATGGGAAGGGTGTAGAAGTATGGGACACACTGTCTGTGTGGTGGGGAATGGTGTAGGAGTATTGGACAGTCTGTCTGGGTGATGGGGGAGGGTGTAGAAGTATGGGACACCCTGTCTGGGTGTTGGGAAGTGTGTGGAAGTATGGGACACACTGTCTGTGTGGTGGGGAATGGTGTAGGAGTATTGGACACACAGTCTGGGTGATGGGGGAGGCTGTTGGAGTATGGGACACAGCGTCTGTGTGGTGGGGAAGGGTGTAGGAGTATGGGACACACAGTCTGGGTGGTGGGGAAGGGTGTAGAAGTATGGGAAACACTGTCAGAGTGATGGGGAGGGTGTAGAAGTATGGGACACACTGTCTGGGTGATGCGGGAGGTTGTAGAAGTATGGGACAGACCGTCTGGGTGGTGGGGGAGTGTGTAGAAGTATGGGACTCACTGTCTGGGTGATGCAGGAGGGTGTAGAAGTATGGGACACACAGTCTGAGTGATGGGAAGGGTGTAGAAGTATGGGACACACTGGCTGGGTGATGGGGGAGGGTGTAGAAGTATGGGACACACTGTCTGGGTGATGCGTGAGGTTGTAGAAGTATGGGACAGACCGTCTGGGTGGTGGGGGAGTGTGTAGAAGTATGGGACTCACTGTCTGGGTGATGCTGGAGGGTGTAGAAGTATGGGACACACAGTCTGAGTGATGGGAAGGGTGTAGAAGTATGGGACACACTGTCTGGGTGATGGGGGAGGGTGTAGAAGTATGGGACACACTGTCTCGGTGACGGGGAGGGTGTAGAAGTATGGGACACACTGTCTGGGTGATGGGGGAGGGTGTAGATGTATGGGACACACTGTCTGGGTGATGGGGAAGGGTTTAGAAGTATGGGACACACTGTCTGGGTGATGGGAAGGGTGTAGAAGTATGGGACACACTGTCTGGGTGATGGGGGAGGGTGTAGAAGTATGGGACACACTGTCTGGGTGATGGGGGAGGGTGTAGAAGTATGGGACACACTGTCTGGGTGATGGGGGAGGGTGTAGAAGTATGGGACACAGTGTCTGGGTGATGCGGGAGGGTGTAGAAGTATGGGACACACTGTCTCGCTGATGGGGAGGGTGTATAAGTATGGGACACACTGTCTGGATGATGGGGAAGGGTTTAGAAGTATGGGACACACTGTCTGGGTGATGGGAAGGGTGTAGAAGTATGGGACACACTGTCTGGGTGATGGGGGATGGTGTAGAAGTATGGGACACTCTGTCTGGGTGATGGGAAGGGTGTAGAAGCATGGGACACACTGTCTGGGTGATGGGGTAGGGTGTAGAAGTATGGGACAGTCTGTCTGGGTGATGGGGGAGGGTGTAGAAGTATGGGACACCCTGTCTGGGTGTTGGGAAGTGTGTGGAAGTATGGGACACACTGTCTGGGTGGTGGGGAAGGGTGTAGAAGTATGAGACACACTGTCAGAGTGATGGGAAGCGTGCAGAAGTATGTGACACACTGTCTGGGTGATGGGGGAGGGTGTAGAAGTATGGGACACACTGTCTGAGTGATGGGAAGGGTGTAGAAGTATGGGACACACTGTCTGGGTGATGGGGGAGGGTGTAGAAGTATGGGACACACTGTCTGAGTGATGGGAAGGGTGTAGAAGTAGGGGACACACTGTCTGGGTGATGAGGGAGGGTGTAGAAGTATGGGACACACTGTCTGGGTGATGGGGGAGGGTGTAGAATAATGTGACACACTGTCTGGGTGATGAGAAGTGTGTGGAAGTATGGGACCCACTGTCTGTGTGGTGGGGAATGGTGTAGGAGTATTGGACACACAGTCTGGGTGATGGGGGAGGCTGTAGGAGTATGGGACACAGCGTCTGTGTGGTGAGGAAAGATGTAGGAGCATGGGACACACAGTCTGGGTGGTGGGGAAGTGTGTAGAAGTATGGGACACACTGTCTGAGTGATGGGAAGGGTGCTGAAGTATGGGACACACTGTCTGGGTGATGGGGGAGGGTGTAGAAGCATGGGACACATTGTCTGAGTGATGGGGAGGGTGTAGAAGTAAGGGACACACTGTCTCGGTGACGGGGAGGGTGTAGAAGTATGGGACACACTGTCTGGGTGATGGGGGAGGGTGTAGATGTATGGGACACACTGTCTGGGTGATGGGGAAGGGTTTAGAAGTATGGGACACACTGTCTGGGTGATGGGAAGGGTGTAGAAGTATGGGACACACTGTCTGGGTGATGGGGGAGGGTGTAGAAGTATGGGACACACTGTCTGGGTGATGGGGGAGGGTGTAGAAGTATGGGACACACTGTCTGGGTGATGGGGGAGGGTGTAGAAGTATGGGACACAGTGTCTGGGTGATGCGGGAGGGTGTAGAAGTATGGGACACACTGTCTCGCTGATGGGGAGGGTGTATAAGTATGGGACACACTGTCTGGATGATGGGGAAGGGTTTAGAAGTATGGGACACACTGTCTGGGTGATGGGAAGGGTGTAGAAGTATGGGACACACTGTCTGGGTGATGGGGGATGGTGTAGAAGTATGGGACACTCTGTCTGGGTGATGGGAAGGGTGTAGAAGCATGGGACACACTGTCTGGGTGATGGGGTAGGGTGTAGAAGTATGGGACAGTCTGTCTGGGTGATGGGGGAGGGTGTAGAAGTATGGGACACCCTGTCTGGGTGTTGGGAAGTGTGTGGAAGTATGGGACACACTGTCTGGGTGGTGGGGAAGGGTGTAGAAGTATGAGACACACTGTCAGAGTGATGGGAAGCGTGCAGAAGTATGTGACACACTGTCTGGGTGATGGGGGAGGGTGTAGAAGTATGGGACACACTGTCTGAGTGATGGGAAGGGTGTAGAAGTATGGGACACACTGTCTGGGTGATGGGGGAGGGTGTAGAAGTATGGGACACACTGTCTGAGTGATGGGAAGGGTGTAGAAGTAGGGGACACACTGTCTGGGTGATGAGGGAGGGTGTAGAAGTATGGGACACACTGTCTGGGTGATGGGGGAGGGTGTAGAATAATGTGACACACTGTCTGGGTGATGAGAAGTGTGTGGAAGTATGGGACCCACTGTCTGTGTGGTGGGGAATGGTGTAGGAGTATTGGACACACAGTCTGGGTGATGGGGGAGGCTGTAGGAGTATGGGACACAGCGTCTGTGTGGTGAGGAAAGATGTAGGAGCATGGGACACACAGTCTGGGTGGTGGGGAAGTGTGTAGAAGTATGGGACACACTGTCTGAGTGATGGGAAGGGTGCTGAAGTATGGGACACACTGTCTGGGTGATGGGGGAGGGTGTAGAAGCATGGGACACATTGTCTGAGTGATGGGGAGGGTGTAGAAGTAAGGGACACACTGTCTGGGTGATGGGAAGGGTGTAGAAGTATGGGACACCCTGTCTGGGTGATGGAAAGGGTGTATAAGTATGGGACACCCTGTCTGGGTGATGGGAAGTGTGTATAAGTATGGGACACACTGTCTGGATGATGAGAAGTGTGTGGAAGTATGGGACACACTGTCTGGGTGATGGGGGAGGCTGTTGGAGTATGGGACACAGCGTCTGTGTGGTGGGGAAGGGTGTAGGAGTATGGGACACACAGTCTGGGTGGTGGGGGAGGGTGTAGAAGTATGGGACACACTGTCTGGGTGATGCTGGAGGGTGCAGAAGTATGGGACACCCTGTTTGGGTGATGGGGGAGTGTGTAGAAGTATGGGACACACTGTCTGGGTGATGGGGGAGCGTGTAGAAGTATGGGACACACTGTCTGGGTGATGGGGAAGGGATGTCGAAGTATGGGACACACTGTCTGGGTGATGGGAAGGATGTAGAAGAATGGGACACACTGTTTGGGTGATGGGGTTGTGTAGAAGTATGAGACACACTGTCTGGGTGATGGGGAAGGGATGTAGAAGTATGGGACACACTGTCTGGGTGATGCGGTTGTGTAGAAGTATGGGACACACTGTCTGGGTGATGGGGAAGGATGTAGAAGTATGGGACACACTGTCTGGGTGATGCGGTTGTGTAGAAGTATGGGACACACTGTCTGGGTGATGGGAAGGGTGTAGAAGTATGGGACACACAGTCTGGGTGGTGGGGAAGGGTGTAGAAGTATGGGACACACTGTCTGGGTGGTGGGGAAGGGTGTAGAAGTATGGGACACACTGTCTGAGTGATGGGAAGGGTGCAGAAGTATGGGACACACTGTCTGGGTGATGGGGGAGGGTGTAGAAGTATGGAACAGACCGTCTGGGTGATGGGGGAGTGTGTAGAAGTATGGGACTCACTGTCTGGGTGATGGGGGAGGGTGGGGAAGTATGGGACACACTGTCTGGGTGATGAGAAGTGTGTGGAAGTATGGGACACGCTATCTGGGTGATGGGGAAGGGTGTAGAAGTATGAGACACACCGTCTGGGTGATGTGGGAGGGTGTAGAAGTATGGGTCACACTGTCTGGGTGATGGGGGAGTGTGCAGAAGTATGGGACACACTGTTTGAGTGATGGGAAGGGTGTAGAAGTATGGGACACACAGTCTGGGTGATGGGGGAGGGTGTAGAAGAATGGGACACACTGTCTGGGTGATGGGAAGGGTGTAGAAGTATGGGACACACTGTCTGGGTGATGGGATGTGTGTAGAAGTATGGGACACACTGTCTGGGTGATGTGGGAGGGTGTAGAGGAATGGGACACACTGTCTGGGTGATGGGAAGGGTGTAGAAGTGTGGGAAACACTGTCTGGGTGATGCTGGGGGGTGGAGAAGTATGGGACACACAGTCTGAGTGATGGGAAGGGTGTAGAAGTATGGGACACACTGTCTGGGTGAGGGGGAGGGGTGTAGTAGTATGGGACACACTGTCTGAGTGATGGGAAGGGTGTAGAAGTATGGGACACACTGTCTGGGTGATGCGGGAGGTTGTAGAAGTATGGGACAGACCGTCTGGGTGACGGGGGAGTGTGTAGAAGTATGGGACACACTGTCTGGTTGATGCTGGAGGGTGTAGACGTATGGGACACACAGTCTGAGTGATGGGAAGGGTGTGGAAGTATGGGAAACACTGTCTGGGTGATGGGGTAGGGTGTAGAAGTATGGGACACACTGTCTGTGTGATGCTGGAGGGTGTAGAAGTATGGGAAACACTGTCTGGGTGATGGGGAAGGGTGTAGAAGTATGGGACACAATGTCTGTGTGATGCTGGAGTGTGTAGAAGTATGGGACACACAGTCTGAGTGATGGGAAGGGTGTACAAGTGTGGGACACACTCTCTGGGTGATGGGGGAAGGTGTAGAAGTATGGGACACACTGTCTGGGTGACGGGAAGGGTGTAGAAGTATGGGACACACAGTCTGAGTGATGGGAAGTGTGTAGTAGTATGGGACACACTGTCTGGGTGATGGGAAGGGTGTAGAAGTATGGGAGACACTTTTTGTGTGGTGGGGAATGGTATAGAAGTATGGGACACACTGTCTGGGTGATGGGGGATGGTGTAGAAGTATGGGACACACTGTCTGAGTGATGGGAAGGGTCTAGAAGTATGGGACACACTGTCTGAGTGATGGGAAGGGTGTAGAAGTATGGGACACACTGTCTGGGTGATGGGGAAGGGTGTAGAAGTATGGGACACACTGTCTGAGTGATGGGGGAGGGTGTAGAAATATGGACCACCCTGTCTGAGTGATGGGAAGGGTGTAGAAGTATGGAACTCACTGTCTGAGTGATGGGGAAGGGTGTAGAAGTATGGGACACACTGTCTGGGTGATGGGAAGTGTGTAGACGTATGGGACACACTGTCTGGGTGATGTGGGAGGGTGTAGAAGTATGGGTCACACTGTCTGGGTGATGGGGGAGTGTGTAGAAGTATGGGACACACTGTCTGGGTGATGGGAAGTGTGTAGACGTATGGGACACACTGTCTGAGTGATGGGAAGAGTGTAGAAGTATGGGTCACACTGTCTGGGTGATGGGGGAGGGTGTAGAAGTATGGGTCACACTGTCTGGGTGATGGGGGAGGGTGTAGAAATATGGGTCACACTGTCTGGGTGATGGGAAGGGTCTAGAAGTATGGGACACACTGTCTGTGTGGTGGGGAATGGTGTAGGAGTATTGGACACACAGTCTGGGTGATGGGGGAGGCTGTAGGAGTATGGGACACAGCGTCTGTGTGGTGAGGAAAGATGTAGGAGCATGGGACACACAGTCTGGGTGGTGGGGAAGGGTGTAGAAGTATGGGACACACTGTTTGGGTGATGGGGGAGGGTGTAGAAGTATGGGACACACTGTCTGGGTGATGGGAAGGGTGTAGAAGTATGGGACACACTGTCTGGGTAATGGGAAGGGTGTAGAAGTATGGGACACACTGTCTGGGTGATGGGGAGGGTGTTGAAATATGGGACACACTGTCTGGGTGATGGGAAGGGTGTAGAAGTATGGGACACACTGTCTGTGTGGTGGGGAATGGTGTAGGAGTATTGGACAGTCTGTCTGGGTGATGGGGGAGGGTGTAGAAGTATGGGACACCCTGTCTGGGTGTTGGGAAGTGTGTGGAAGTATGGGACACACTGTCTGTGTGGTGGGGAATGGTGTAGGAGTATTGGACACACAGTCTGGGTGATGGGGGAGGCTGTTGGAGTATGGGACACAGCGTCTGTGTGGTGGGGAAGGGTGTAGGAGTATGGGACACACAGTCTGGGTGGTGGGGAAGGGTGTAGAAGTATGGGAAACACTGTCAGAGTGATGGGGAGGGTGTAGAAGTATGGGACACACTGTCTGGGTGATGCGGGAGGTTGTAGAAGTATGGGACAGACCGTCTGGGTGGTGGGGGAGTGTGTAGAAGTATGGGACTCACTGTCTGGGTGATGCAGGAGGGTGTAGAAGTATGGGACACACAGTCTGAGTGATGGGAAGGGTGTAGAAGTATGGGACACACTGGCTGGGTGATGGGGGAGGGTGTAGAAGTATGGGACACACTGTCTGGGTGATGCGTGAGGTTGTAGAAGTATGGGACAGACCGTCTGGGTGGTGGGGGAGTGTGTAGAAGTATGGGACTCACTGTCTGGGTGATGCTGGAGGGTGTAGAAGTATGGGACACACAGTCTGAGTGATGGGAAGGGTGTAGAAGTATGGGACACACTGTCTGGGTGATGGGGGAGGGTGTAGAAGTATGGGACACACTGTCTCGGTGACGGGGAGGGTGTAGAAGTATGGGACACACTGTCTGGGTGATGGGGGAGGGTGTAGATGTATGGGACACACTGTCTGGGTGATGGGGAAGGGTTTAGAAGTATGGGACACACTGTCTGGGTGATGGGAAGGGTGTAGAAGTATGGGACACACTGTCTGGGTGATGGGGGAGGGTGTAGAAGTATGGGACACACTGTCTGGGTGATGGGGGAGGGTGTAGAAGTATGGGACACACTGTCTGGGTGATGGGGGAGGGTGTAGAAGTATGGGACACAGTGTCTGGGTGATGCGGGAGGGTGTAGAAGTATGGGACACACTGTCTCGCTGATGGGGAGGGTGTATAAGTATGGGACACACTGTCTGGGTGATGGGGAAGGGTTTAGAAGTATGGGACACACTGTCTGGGTGATGGGAAGGGTGTAGAAGTATGGGACACACTGTCTGGGTGATGGGGGATGGTGTAGAAGTATGGGACACTCTGTCTGGGTGATGGGAAGGGTGTAGAAGCATGGGACACACTGTCTGGGTGATGGGGTAGGGTGTAGAAGTATGGGACAGTCTGTCTGGGTGATGGGGGAGGGTGTAGAAGTATGGGACACCCTGTCTGGGTGTTGGGAAGTGTGTGGAAGTATGGGACACACTGTCTGGGTGGTGGGGAAGGGTGTAGAAGTATGAGACACACTGTCAGAGTGATGGGAAGCGTGCAGAAGTATGTGACACACTGTCTGGGTGATGGGGGAGGGTGTAGAAGTATGGGACACACTGTCTGAGTGATGGGAAGGGTGTAGAAGTATGGGACACACTGTCTGGGTGATGGGGGAGGGTGTAGAAGTATGGGACACACTGTCTGAGTGATGGGAAGGGTGTAGAAGTAGGGGACACACTGTCTGGGTGATGAGGGAGGGTGTAGAAGTATGGGACACACTGTCTGGGTGATGGGGGAGGGTGTAGAATAATGTGACACACTGTCTGGGTGATGAGAAGTGTGTGGAAGTATGGGACCCACTGTCTGTGTGGTGGGGAATGGTGTAGGAGTATTGGACACACAGTCTGGGTGATGGGGGAGGCTGTAGGAGTATGGGACACAGCGTCTGTGTGGTGAGGAAAGATGTAGGAGCATGGGACACACAGTCTGGGTGGTGGGGAAGTGTGTAGAAGTATGGGACACACTGTCTGAGTGATGGGAAGGGTGCTGAAGTATGGGACACACTGTCTGGGTGATGGGGGAGGGTGTAGAAGCATGGGACACATTGTCTGAGTGATGGGGAGGGTGTAGAAGTAAGGGACACACTGTCTGGGTGATGCGGGAGTTTGTAGAAGTATGGGACAGACCGTCTGGGTGATGGGGGAGTGTGTAGGATTATGGGACTCACTGTCTGGGTGATGCTGGAGGGTGTAGAAGTATGGGACACACTGTATGGGTGATGGGGGAGGGTGTAGAAATATGGGTCACACTGTCTGGGTGATGGGAAGGGTCTAGAAGTATGGGACACACTGTCTGAGTGATGGGAAGGGTGTAGAATTATGGGACACACTGTCGCGGTGATGGGGGAGGGTGTAGAAGTATGGGACACACTGTCTCGGTGATGGGGAGGGTG
>NW_026780923.1:0-21000 GCF_030144855.1 Hypanus sabinus
ACAGTGGAACCAGACCGATATCGTAGACAGTGACGGGAACTGGACTGATATCGGAGACGGTGACGGGAACTGGACCGATATCGGAGACATTGGAAACCAGACTGATATCGGACACGATGGGAACGGAATGATATCAGAGACGGGGACGGGAACCAGAATGATATCGGAGACTTTGGGAACCGGACTGATTTCGGAGACATTGGGAACCGGACTGATTCGGCGACAGTGGGAACCGGACTGATATCAGAGATGGTGGGTACCAGTCTTATATCGGAGACAGTGGGAACCAGACTGATATCAGAGATGGTGACGGGAACTGGACTGATATCGGAGACTGGGACGGGAACCGGACTGATATCGGAGACGGTGATGGGAACTGGACTGATATCGGAGACTGGGACGGGAACCGGACTGATATCGGAGACGTTGGGAACCGAATTGATATCGGAGACAGTGGAACCAGACAATATCGGAGACGGTGATGGGAACTGGACTGATATCGGAGACTGGGACAGGAACCGGACTGATATCGGAGACTGGGACGGGAACCGGACTGATATCGGGGACGGTGGGAACCGGACTGATATCGGAGACGGGGATGGGAACCGGACTGATATCAGAGATGGGGACGGGAACCATACTGATATCAGAGATGGGGACGGGAACCATACTGATATCAGAGATGGTGGGTACCAGTCTTATATCGGAGACAGTGGGAACCAGACTGATATCAGAGATGGTGACGGGAACTGGACTGATATCGGAGACTGGGACGGGAACCGGACTGATATCGGGGACGGTGGGAACGGAATGATATCAGAGACGGACACAGGAACCAGAATGATATCGGAGACATTGGGAACCAGACCGATATCGGAGACTGTGGAACCAGACCGATATCGGAGACAGTGACGGGAACTGGACCGATATCGGAGACATTGGAAACCAGACTGATATCGGACACGATGGGAACGGAATGATATCAGAGATGGTGACGGGAACCAGAATGATATCGGAGACTTTGGGAACCAGACAAATATCGGAGACATTGGGAACCAGACCAATATCGGAGACAGTGGAACCAGACAATATCGGAGACGGTGATGGGAACTGGACTGATATCGGAGACGGGGACGGGAACCGGACTGATATCGGAGACGGTGGGAACCGGACTGATATCGGAGACGTTGGGAACCGAATTGATATCGGAGACAGTGGAACCAGAGAATATCGGAGACGGTGATGGGAACTGGACTGATATCGGAGACGGTGGGAACCGGACTGATATCGGAGACGGTGATGGGAACCGGACTGATATCAGAGACGTTGGGAACCGAATTGATATTGGAGACAGTGGAACCAGACAATATCGGAGACGGTGATGGGAACTGGACTGATATCGGAGACGGTGGGAACCGGACTGATATCAGAGACGGACACAGGAACCAGAAAGATATCGGAGACATTGGAAACCAGACCAATATCGGAGACAGTGACGGGCACCGGACTGATATCGGAGACTGGGACGGGAACCGGACTGATATCGGAGACGGTGGGAACCGGACTGATATCGGAGACAGTGGGAACCGGACTGATATCAGAGATGGGGACGGGAACCATACTGATATCAGAGATGGTGGGTACCAGTCTTATATCGGAGACAGTGGGAACCAGACTGATATCGGTCACGATGGGAACGGAATGATATCAGAGACGGACACAGGAACCAGAAAGATATCGGAGACATTGGAAACCAGACCAATATCGGAGACAGTGGAACCAGACCGATATCGTAGACAGTGACGGGCACCGGACTGATGTCGGAGACAGTGATGGGAACCGGACTGATATCTGAGACGGCGACGGAAACCGGACTGATATGGCCCTTGTGGCTAAAGGGATCGGGGGTGTGGAGAGAAAGCAGGTACAGGGTTCTCAGTTGGATGATCAGCCATGATCATACTGAATGGCGGTGCAGGCTCGAAGGGCCGAATGGCCTACTCCTGCACCTATTTTCTAAGTTTCTATGATATCGGAAACGGGGACGGGAACCGTACTGATACTGGAGATGGACACAGGAACCGGACTGATATCGGAGACATTGGGAAACAGACTGATATCGGAGACGATGGATATGGAATGATATCAGAGACGGGGACGGGAACCGGACTGATATCGGAGACAGGGACGGGAACCGGACTGATATCGGAGACATTGGGAACCAGACTGATATCGGAGACGGTGGGAACCGGACTGATATCAGAGACGGGGACGGGAACCGGACTGATATCGGATACAGACACAGGAACTGGACTGATATCGGAGACGTTGGAAACCGGACTGATATTGGAGACGGGAACCGGACTGATATCGGAGACGGGAACCGGACTGATATCGGAGACATTGGGAACAACACTGATATCGGAGACAGCGACGGGAACCAGACGATATCGGAGAAGGTGACGGGAACCGGACTGATATTTCCCTTGTGGCTAAAGGGTTCAGGGGGTATGGAGAGAAAGCAGGTACAGGGTTCTGAGTTGGATGATCAGCCATGATCATACTGAATGGTGGAGCAGGCTCGAAGGGCCGAATGGCCTACTCCTGTGCCTATTTTCTATGTTTCTATGATATCGGAGACGGGGACGGGAACTGGACTGATTTCGGAGACGGTCGGACCGGACGATATCAGAGACACTGTCGGGAACAGGACTGATATCGGAGATGTCGCCGTTAGCGGACTGATATCAGAGACGGGGACGGGAACCAGACTGATATCAGAGACGGTGACGGGAACCGGACTGATATCGGAGACATTGGGAACCGGACTGATATCGGAGACAGTGGAACCAGACTGATATCGGAGACGGGGACGGGAACCGGACTGATATCGGAGACATTGGGAACCGGACTGATATCGGAGACAGTGGAACCAGGCTGATATCGGAGACATTGGGAACCGGACTGATATCGGAGACAGTGGAACCAGGCTGATATCGGAGACGGGGACGGGAACTGGACTGATATCGGAGAAGGTGGGAAACAGACTGATATCGGAGACGGTGGAAAACAGACGATATCGGATACGGGGACGGGAACAGAGCTGATATCAGAGACGTTTGGAACTAGACTGATATCAGAGATGGGGACGGGAACTGTACTGATATCGGTGACAGTGACGGGAACCAGACGATATCGGAGATGGCAACGGGAACCGGACTGATATCGGAGACAGAGATGGGGACGGGAACCGGACTGATATCGGAGACAGAGATGGGGACGGGAACCGGACTGATATCGGAGACAGAGATGGGGACGGGAACCGGACTGATATCGGAGACGGGAACCGGACTGATATCGGAGACGGGAACCGGACTGATATCGGAGACAGAGACGGGGACGGGAACCGGACTGATATCGGAGACGGCGACGGGCACCGGACTGATATCGGAGACGGCGACGGGAACCAGACTGATATCGGAGATGGTGACGGGAATCGTACTGATATCGGAGATGGTGACGGGAATCGTACTGATATCGGAGATGGTGCAAACTTGACGAAATCGGTGACGGTGACGGGAACCGGACTGATATCGGAGACGGGGACGGGAACCGGACTGATATCGGAGACGGGAACCGGACTGATATCGGAGACAGAGACGGGGACGGGAACCGGACTGATATCGGAGACGGCGACGGGAACCAGACTGATATCGGAGATGGTGACGGGAATCGTACTGATATCGGAGATGGTGACGGGAATCGTACTGATATCGGAGATGGTGCAAACTTGACGAAATCGGTGACGGTGACGGAAATTGGACTGATATCGGAGACGGTGGGACCGGACGATATCGGAGACGGCGACGGGAACCGGACTGATATCAGAGATGGGGACGGGAACCGGACTGATATCGGACATGGTGCGTACCAGTCTTATATCGGAGACAGTGGGAACCAGACTGATGTCGGAGACAGTGACGGGATCCGGACTGATATTGGAGACGGTGGAAAACGGACGATATTGGAGACGGGGACGGGAACAGAGCTGATATCAGAGACGTTTGGAACTGCACTAATTTCAGAGATGGGGACAGGAACTGGACTGATATCAGTGACAGTGACGGGAACCAGACAATATCGGTGATGGTGGAAACCGGACGATATCGGAGACAGTGACGGGAACCAGACGATATCGGAGACAGTGACGGGAACCAGACGATATCGGAGACGGTGACGGGAACCGAACTGATATCAGAGACATTGGGAAATGGACTGATATCAGAGACATTGGGAAATGGACTGCTATCAGAGACGTTGGGAACCGGACGATATCGGAGACGGTGACGGGAACCAGACTGTTACTGGTGACGGGGGGAACCAAACTGATATCGGAGACGGTGACGGGAACCAGATGATATCGGAGACGGTGACAGGAATCGGACCGATGTCGGAGACAGTGGGAACCAGACTGATATAGTGGTCCATGTAGGGACCAATGATGTAGGTAAGGTGAGTGAGGGGGTCCTGCTTAGAGAGTTCAGGGAGTTAGGAGTGAAGCTGAAAGGCAGGACCTCCAGGGTGACAATCTCGGGATTGCTACCTGTGCCACGTGCGAGTGAGGCGAAGAATAGAATGATTATGCACATTAATACGAGGCTGAGAGCATGGTGCAGGAAGGAAGGGTTCAGGTTTTTGGATAATTGGTCTTTGTTCCAGGGACATTGGGATCTGTTTCGAAGGGATGGTCTACATCTGAACCGGAGGGGTACTAACATTCTTGCAGGAGTATTTGCCAGTGCTGCTCGGGGGGGGGGTTAAACTAGATGTGCAGGGGGCAGGGATCCAGATACAGAGGGTTGGTCAGAAGGAGCATGGGGTTAAATGTGTACAAGGTTTGGGTGATCTTGAGAAGGTCATCAAAATTCAGGGTGCAATTTGCCCGATGGAAGTTCAAGGAGCTGGGTTAGGTACAATTGACAGTGTTTTAAGCAAAGAGAGGAGGAATGGGCTAAGAATTCTATACTTGAATGCGCGTAGTGTCAGAAATAAGACAGATGAGCTTGAAGCTCAGATGAAAATGGGGAACTACGATATTGTTGGGATAACGGAGACATGGCTGCAAGGGGATCAGGCCTGGGAATTGAGTGTACCAGGTTATACGTGCTATCGTAGAGACAGAAATATGGGAAGAGGGGGTGGGGTGGCCCTGTTGGTGAGGAATGAGATTCAGTCCTTAGCAAGAGGTGACTTGGGAACAGGGGAAGTAGAGTCTGTGTGGATTGAGCTGAGGAACAGTAAGGGTAAAAAGACCCTAATGGGTGTTGTGTACAGGCCCCCAAACAATAGCATGGATATTGGGTACAAGTTGATTAGGGAGTTAACATTGGCATGTGCTAAAGGTAATGCAGTCGTTATGGGAGATTTCAACATGCAGGTGGACTGGGAGAATCAGGTAGGTGCTGGACCACAGGATAGGGAGTTTGTGGAGTGTCTAAGGGATGTATTTTTGGAACAGCTTGTGCTTGAGCCAACCAGGAACGAGGCTATTTTGGACTTGGTGATGTGTAATGCACAGGAATTGATAAGTGATCTTGAAGTAAAGGAGCCATTAGGAAGTAGTGATCATAACATGATAAGTTTTTATCTACAATTTGAGAGGGATAAGGGCAGATCAGAGGTGTCAGTGTTGCAATTAAATAAAGGAGACTACGGAGCCATGAGGGAAGAGCTGGCCAAAGTTAAATGGACGGATGCCCTGGCAGGAAAGACAGTGGATCAGCAGTGGCAGATATTCTTGGGCATAATACAGAAGATGCAAATGCAGTTCATTCCAATGAGAAGGAAGGATTCAAAGAGGGGGAAGGAGCCACAGTGGTTGACAAAGGGAGTCAGAGATTGTATAGCATTAAAGAAAAAGAAGTATGACAGGGCTAAGATGAGTGGGAATACAGATGATTGGGAAAGTTTTAAGGAACAGCAGATCTTAACTAAAAAAGCAATACGGAGAGAAAAAAATCAGGTATGAGCTCAGTCTAGCCAGGAATATAAAAGGGGATAGCAAAAGCTTTTTTAGCTATGTGAAGAGAAAGAAGATAGTTAAGAACAATTTTGGCCCCTTGAAGAATGAATTGGGAGAAATTGTTATGGGAAACGGGGAAATGGCAACAGAATTTAATGCATACTTTAGATCTGTCTTCACCAGGGAGGACACAAGCAATCTCCCAGATGTATGGATGGGCCAGGGTCATAAGATATCAGAGGAATTGAGACAGATTGACATTAGGAAAGAAACTGTGATGAGTAGACTGGTAGGACTGAAAGCTAATAAATCCCCGGGTCCAGATGGTCTGCATCCGAGGGTTCTAAAAGAGGTGGCTCAGGAAATTGCGGATGCATTGGTAATCATTTTCCAATGTTCCTTAGATTCAGGATCAGTTCCTGAAGATTGGAGAGTGGCTAATGTTATCCCACTTTTCAAGAAGGGAGGGAAGGAGAAAACGGAGAACTATCGCCCTGTTAGCCTAACGTCAGTCGTGGGGAAGATGCTTGAGTCCATTATTAAGGACGAAATAGTGGCACATCTAGATGGCAGAAATAGGATTAGGCCGAGACAGCATGGATTTACCAAGGGCAAATCATGCTTGACTAATCTGTTGGAGTTTTTTGAGGGTGTAACAAGGATGTTAGACGAGGGTAAGCCAGTAGATGTTGTGTACCTAGATTTTCAGAAGGCATTCGATAAGGTGCCACATAGGAGATTGGTGAGTAAAATCAGAGCTCATGGCATTGGGGGCAGGGTTTCAACATGGATAGAAAACTGGTTGGCAGATAGAAAGCAAAGGGTAGCAGTGAATAGATGTTTCTCAGACTGGCTGGAGGTGACTAGTGGGGTACCACAGGGCTCTGTATTGGGACCACAGCTCTTTACGATATATGTCAACGATTTAGATGAGGGCATTGAAAACTATATCAGCAAGTTTGCTGATGATACTAAACTGGGTGGCAGTGTGACATGCGAAGAGGACGTTAGGAGAATACAGGGAGACTTGGATAGGCTGAGTGAGTGGGCAGATACTTGGCAGATGTCATTCAATGTGAATAAATGTGAAGTTATCCACTTTGGAAGCTGGAACAAGAGGGCAGAGTATTGTCTGAACGGTGTCGAGTTAGGTAAGGGAGAAATGCAAAGAGACCTAGGAGTCCTAGTTCACCAGTCAATGAAGGTGAATGAGCAAGTGCAACAGGCAGTGAAGAGGGCAAATGGAATGTTGGCCTTTGTTACAAGGGGAATTGAATACAAGAGCAAGGATGTTCTTTTGCATTTGTACAGGGCCCTGGTGAGACCACACCTGGAATATTGTGTACAGTTTTGGTCTCCAGGTTTAAGGAAGGACATTCTGGCAATTGAGGAAGTGCAGCGTAGATTCACTAGGTTGATTCCTGGGATGGCAGGGCTGCCTTACGCAGAGAGATTGGAGAGATTGGGCTTGTACACGCTGGAATTGAGGAGATTGAGAGGGGATCTGATTGAAACGTTTAAGATAATTAACGGATTTGATAGGATTGAGGCAGGAAATATGTTCCAGATGTTGGGAGAGTCCAGTACCAGAGGGCATGGATTGAGAATAAGAGGTCAGTTATTTAAAACAGAGTTGAGGAAGAGCTTCTTCTCCCAGAGAGTTGTGGAGGTGTGGAATGCACTGCATCGGAAGACGGTGGAGGCCAATTCTCTGGATGCTTTCAAGAAGGAGCTGGATAGATATCTGATGGATAGGGGAATCAAGGGATATGGGGACAAGGCAGGGACTGGGTATTGATAGTGAATGATCAGCCATGATCTCAGAATGGCGGTGCAGACTCGAGGGGCCGAATGGTCTACTTCTGCACCTATTGTCTATTGTCTATATCGGAGACAGCGACGGGAACCAGACGATATCGGAGACGGGGACGGGAACCGTGCTGATATCGGAGATGGTGGAAACCGGGCAATGTCGGAGACAGTGATGGAAACCGGACTGATACATGAGGCGGTGATGGAATCGGACCACTGTCAGAGACGTTGGGAACTGGACTGATATCAGAGATGGGTAGGGAACCGTACTTATATCGGAGACAGTGATGGGAACCAGACGATATCGGATACAGTGACAGGAACCAGACTGATATCGGAGACGGGGACGGGAACCAGACTGATATCGGAGACGGTGACGGGAACCGGACTGATATCGGAGACATTGGGAACCGGACTGATATCGGAGACATTGGGAACTGGACTGATATCAGAGACTGTGGGAACCAGACTGATATCGGAGACGGTGACGGGAACCGGACTGATATCGGAGACATTGGGAACCGGACTGATATCGGAGACAGTGCAACCAGACTGATATCGGAGACGGTGACGGGAACAGTTCTGATATCGGAGACGGTGGAAAACGCACGATATCGGAGACGGTGATGGGAACCGGACCGATATCGGAGACCGTGACGGGAACAGTTCTGATATCAGAGATGGTGGAAAACGGACGATATTGGAGACGGTGACGGGAACCGAGCTGATATCAGAGACGTTGGGAACTGGACTGATATCGGAGATGGGGACAGGAACTGGATTGATAGCAGTGACGGTGGAAACCGGACGATATCGGAGACAGTGACGGGAACCAGAGGATATCGGAGACGGGGACGGGAACCGGACTGATATCGGAGACGGTGACGGGAACCGGACTGATATCGGAGACGGTGACGGGAACCGGACTGATATCGGAGACGGTGGAAAACGGACGATATCGGAGACGGTGACGGGAACCAGACTGATATCGGAGACGGGGACGGGAACCGTACTGATATTGGAGATGGTCAAAACCGGATGATGTCGGAGACAGTGATGGAAACCGGACTGATATCGCTGACGGTGGAACCGGACTGATATATGAGGCGGAGACGGAATCGGAACGATGTCAGAGATGTTGGGAACTGGACTGATATCAGAGATGGATAGGGAACCATACTTATATCGGAGACGGTGACGGGAACCAGACTGATATCAGAGATGGGTAGGGAACCGTACTTATATCGGAGACAGTGATAGGAACCAGACAATATCGGATACAGTGACAGGAACCAGACTGATATCAGAGACGGGGACGGGAACCAGACTGATATTGGAGTCAGTGGGAACCAGACTGATATCAGAGACAGTGACGGGAACCGGACTGATATCGGAGACGGGGACAGGAACCAGACTGATATCGGAGACGGGGAAGGGAACCAGACTGATATCGGAGACGGTGACGGAAATTGGCCCTATATCGGAGACGGTGACGGGAACCGGACTGATATCGGAGACGGTAACGGGAACCGGACTGATATTGGAGACAGCGACAGGCACCGGACTGATATCGGATTCGGCGATGGGAATTGTACTGATATCGGAGACGGCGACGGGCACCGGACTGATATCGGAGACGGCGACGGGAATCATACTGATATCGGAGATGGTGGAACTGGACGATATCAGAGCCGGTGATGGGAATCAGACTGATATCCGAGACGGGGACGGGAAGCGGACTGATATCGGAGACGTCGCTGTTACCGGACTGATATCGGAGATGGTAACGGGAACCGGACTGATATTGGAGACGGCGACGGGCACCGGACTGATATCGGAGACGGCGACGGGATTCGTACTGATATCGGAGACGGTGGAACTGGACGATATCAGAGCCGGTGATGGGAATCAGACTGATATCTGAGTCGGGGACGGGAAGCGGACTGATATCAGAGACTGTGGGAACCAGACTGATATCGGAGACGGTGGAAAACGGACGATATCGGAGACGGGGTCGGGAACAGAGCTGATATCAGAGACATTTGGAACTGGACTGATATCAGAGATGGGGACGGGAACTGAACTGATATCAGTGACAGTGACGGGAACCAGACGATATCGGAGACGGCAACGGGAACCGGACTGATATCGGAGATGGGGACGGGAACCGTGCTGATATCGGAGATGGTCGAAACCGGACGATGTCGGAAACAGTGATGGAAACCGGACTGATATCGCAGACGGTGGAACCGGACTGATATCAGAGACGGTGGGAACTGGACGATGTCGGAGACAGTGATGGAAACCGGACTGATATCGCAGACGGTGGAACCGGACTGATACATGAGGCGGTGATGGAATCGGACCACTGTCAGAGACGTTGGGAACTGGACTGATATCAGAGATGGGTAGGGAACCGTACTTATATCGGAGACAGTGATGGGAACCAGATGATATCGGATACAGTGACAGGAACCAGACTGATATCGGAGACGGGGACGGGAACCGGACTGATATCGGAGACATTGGGAACCGGACTGATATCGGAGACAGTGGAACCAGGCTGATATCGGAGACGGGGACGGGAACCGGGTTGATATCGGAGAAGGTGGGAAACAGACTGATATCGGAGACGGTGGAAAACGGACGATATCGGATACGGGGACGGGAACAGAGCTGATATCAGAGACGTTTGGAACTAGACTGATATCAGAGATGGGGACGGGAACTGGACTGATATCGGTGACAGTGACGGGAACCAGATGATATCGGAGAAGGCAACGGGAACCGGACTGATATCGGAGACGGTGGAACCGGACGATATCGGAGACGGTGACGGGAACCAGACTGATATCGGAGACGGAGACGGGAACCGTGCTGATATGGCAGACGGTGGAACCGGCCTGATATATGAGGCTGTGACGGAATCAGACCGATGTCAGAGACGTTGGGAACTGGACTGATATCAGCGATGGGTAGGGAACCGTACTTATGTCGGAGACAGTGATGGAAACCGGA
This sequence comes from Hypanus sabinus, assembly GCF_030144855.1. Classification (NCBI taxonomy): domain Eukaryota; kingdom Metazoa; phylum Chordata; class Chondrichthyes; order Myliobatiformes; family Dasyatidae; genus Hypanus; species Hypanus sabinus. The sequence continues at coordinate 10,853 of NW_026780923.1, forward strand.
CTGATATAGCAGACAGTGGAACCGGCCTGATATATGAGGCTGTGACGGAATCAGACCGATGTCAGAGACGTTGGGAACTGGACTGATATCAGCGATGGGTAGGGAACCGTACTTATATCGGAGACAGTGATGGGAACCAGACGATATCGGATACAGTGACAGGAACCAGACTGATATCGGAGACGGGGATGGGAACCAGACTGATATCGGAGACGGTGACGGGAACAGTTCTGATATCGGAGACGGTGGAAAACGCACGATATCGGAGACGGTGATGGGAACCGGACCGATATCTGAGACCGTGACGGGAACAGTTCTGATATCAGAGATGGTGGAAAACGGACGATATTGGAGACAGTGACGGGAACTGAGCTGATATCAGAGACGTTGGGAACTGGACTGATATCAGAGATGGGGACGGGAACTGGATTGATATCAGTGACGGTGGAAATCGGACGATATCGGAGACAGTGACGGGAACCAGAGGATATCGGAGACGGTGACGGGAACCGGACTGATATCGGAGACATTGGGAACCAGACTGATATCGGAGAGGGTGGGTACCGGACTGATATCGGAGACAGGGACGGGAACCGGACTGATATCGGAGACATTGGGAACCAGACTGATATCGGAGAGGGTGGGTACCGGACTGATATCGAGACGGTGACGGGAACTGGACTGATATGGCCCTTGTGGCTAAAGGGTTCGGGGGTATGGAGAGAAAGCAGGTACAGGGTTCTGAGTTGGATGATCTGCCATGATCATACTGAATGACGGAGCAGGCTCAATGGGCCAAATGGCCTACTCCTGCATCTATTTTCTATGTTTCTATGCTATCTGAGACGGGGACGGGAACTGGACTGATATCGGAGACGGTGGGAACCGGACTGATATCGGAGACGGTGGAACCAGACTGATATCAAAGACAGCAACAGGAACCAGATGATATCAGAGACGGTGACGGGAACCAGACTGATATGGCCCTTGTGGCTAAAGGGATCAGTGGGTATGGAGAGAAAGCAGGTACAGGGTTCTGAGTTTTCTATGTTTCTATGACATCGGAGACGGGGACGGGAACCGGACTGATATCGGAGACATTGGGAACCAGACTGATTCGGTGACAGTGGAACCGGACTGATTTCGGAGACGGACACAGGAACCGGACTGATATCGGAGACGGTGGGAACCGGACTGATATCGGAGACAGTGGGAACCGGACTGATATCGGAGACAGTGGGAACCGGACTGATTTCGGAGACGGACACAGGAACCGGACTGATATCGGAGACGGTGGGAACCGGACTGATATCGGAGACAGTGGGAACCGGACTGATATCGGAGACAGTGGGAACCGGACTGATTTCAGAGACGGTGGGAACCGGACTGATTCGGCGACAGTGGAACCGGACTGATTTCGGAGACGTTGGGAACCGGACTGATATCGGAGACAGTGGAGCCAGACTGATATCGGAGACGGGGACGGGAACCAGACGATATCGAGACGGTGACAGGAACCGGACTGATATGGCCCTTGTGGCTAAAGGGATCGGGGGTGTGGAGAGAAAGCAGGTACAGGGTTCTGAGTTGGATGATCAGCCATGATCATACTGAATGGCGGAGCAGGCTCAATGGGCCGAATGGCCTACTCCTGCATTTATATTCTATGTTTCTATGATATCGGAGACGGGGACGGGAACTGGACTGATATTGGAGACGGTCGGACAGGACGATATCGGAGACGGTGTCGGGCACCGGACTGATATCGGAGACGGTGACGGGAATCGTACTGATATCGGAGACGGCGACGGGAATCGTACTGATATCGGAGATGGTGGAAACTTGACGAAATCGGAGACAGTGACGGAAACCAGACTGATATCAGAGACGGTGGGAACCGGACGATATCGGAGACAGCGACGGGAACCGGACTGATATCGGAGACGGTGGGACCGGACGATATCGGAGACAGCGACGGGAACCGGACTGATATCGGAGACGGTGGGACTGGACGATATCGGAGCCGGTGATGGGAACCAGACTGATATCTGAGACGGGGACAGGAACCGGACTGATATCAGAGACGGTGACGGGAACCAGACGATATCGGATACAGTGACAGCAACCAGACTGATATCGGAGACCGTGACGGGAACAGTTCTGATATCGGAGACGGTGGAAAACGCACGATATCGGAGACGGTGGGTACCGGACTGATATCGGAGACGGAGACGGTAACGGGGACCGGACGATATCGGAGACGGTGACGGGAACCAGACTGATATCGGAGACGGAGACGGGAACCGTGCTGATATGGCAGACGGTGGAACCGGCCTGATATATGAGGCTGTGACGGAATCAGACCGATGTCAGAGACGTTGGGAACTGGACTGATATCAGCGAGGGGTAGGGAACCGTACTTATATCGGAGACAGTGATGGGAACCAGACGATATCGGATACAGTGACAGGAACCAGACTGATATCGGAGACGGGGATGGGAACCAGACTGATATCGGAGACGGTGACGGGAACAGTTCTGATATCGGAGACGGTGGAAAACGCACGATATCGGAGACGGTGATGGGAACCGGACCGATATCGGAGACCGTGACGGGAACAGTTCTGATATCAGAGATGGTGGAAAACGGACGATATTGGAGACGGTGACGGGAACTGAGCTGATATCAGAGACGTTGGGAACTGGACTGATATCAGAGATGGGGACGGGAACTGGATTGATATCAGTGACGGTGGAAATCGGACGATATCGGAGACAGTGACGGGAACCAGAGGATATCGGAGACGGTGACGGGAACCGGACTGATATCGGAGAGGGTGGGTACCGGACTGATATCGGAGACAGTGAAACCAGACTGATATCCGAGACGGGGACGGGAACCAGACTGATATCGGAGACGGTGGGAACCAGACGATATCGGAGATGGGGACAGGAACTGGATTGATAGCAGTGACGGTGGAAACCGGACGATATCGGAGACAGTGACGGGAACCAGAGGATATCGGAGACGGGGACGGGAACCGGACTGATATCGGAGACGGTGACGGGAACCGGACTGATATCGGAGACGGTGACGGGAACCGGACTGATATCGGAGACGGTGGAAAACGGACGATATCGGAGACGGTGACGGGAACCAGACTGATATCGGAGACGGGGACGGGAACCGTACTGATATTGGAGATGGTCAAAACCGGATGATGTCGGAGACAGTGATGGAAACCGGACTGATATCGCTGACGGTGGAACCGGACTGATATATGAGGCGGAGACGGAATCGGAACGATGTCAGAGATGTTGGGAACTGGACTGATATCAGAGATGGATAGGGAACCATACTTATATCGGAGACGGTGACGGGAACCAGACTGATATCAGAGATGGGTAGGGAACCGTACTTATATCGGAGACAGTGATAGGAACCAGACAATATCGGATACAGTGACAGGAACCAGACTGATATCAGAGACGGGGACGGGAACCAGACTGATATTGGAGTCAGTGGGAACCAGACTGATATCAGAGACAGTGACGGGAACCGGACTGATATCGGAGACGGGGACAGGAACCAGACTGATATCGGAGACGGGGAAGGGAACCAGACTGATATCGGAGACGGTGACGGAAATTGGCCCTATATCGGAGACGGTGACGGGAACCGGACTGATATCGGAGACGGTAACGGGAACCGGACTGATATTGGAGACAGCGACAGGCACCGGACTGATATCGGATTCGGCGATGGGAATTGTACTGATATCGGAGACGGCGACGGGCACCGGACTGATATCGGAGACGGCGACGGGAATCATACTGATATCGGAGATGGTGGAACTGGACGATATCAGAGCCGGTGATGGGAATCAGACTGATATCCGAGACGGGGACGGGAAGCGGACTGATATCGGAGACGTCGCTGTTACCGGACTGATATCGGAGATGGTAACGGGAACCGGACTGATATTGGAGACGGCGACGGGCACCGGACTGATATCGGAGACGGCGACGGGATTCGTACTGATATCGGAGACGGTGGAACTGGACGATATCAGAGCCGGTGATGGGAATCAGACTGATATCTGAGTCGGGGACGGGAAGCGGACTGATATCAGAGACTGTGGGAACCAGACTGATATCGGAGACGGTGGAAAACGGACGATATCGGAGACGGGGTCGGGAACAGAGCTGATATCAGAGACATTTGGAACTGGACTGATATCAGAGATGGGGACGGGAACTGAACTGATATCAGTGACAGTGACGGGAACCAGACGATATCGGAGACGGCAACGGGAACCGGACTGATATCGGAGATGGGGACGGGAACCGTGCTGATATCGGAGATGGTCGAAACCGGACGATGTCGGAAACAGTGATGGAAACCGGACTGATATCGCAGACGGTGGAACCGGACTGATATCAGAGACGGTGGGAACTGGACGATGTCGGAGACAGTGATGGAAACCGGACTGATATCGCAGACGGTGGAACCGGACTGATACATGAGGCGGTGATGGAATCGGACCACTGTCAGAGACGTTGGGAACTGGACTGATATCAGAGATGGGTAGGGAACCGTACTTATATCGGAGACAGTGATGGGAACCAGATGATATCGGATACAGTGACAGGAACCAGACTGATATCGGAGACGGGGACGGGAACCGGACTGATATCGGAGACATTGGGAACCGGACTGATATCGGAGACAGTGGAACCAGGCTGATATCGGAGACGGGGACGGGAACCGGGTTGATATCGGAGAAGGTGGGAAACAGACTGATATCGGAGACGGTGGAAAACGGACGATATCGGATACGGGGACGGGAACAGAGCTGATATCAGAGACGTTTGGAACTAGACTGATATCAGAGATGGGGACGGGAACTGGACTGATATCGGTGACAGTGACGGGAACCAGATGATATCGGAGAAGGCAACGGGAACCGGACTGATATCGGAGACGGTGGAACCGGACGATATCGGAGACGGTGACGGGAACCAGACTGATATCGGAGACGGAGACGGGAACCGTGCTGATATGGCAGACGGTGGAACCGGCCTGATATATGAGGCTGTGACGGAATCAGACCGATGTCAGAGACGTTGGGAACTGGACTGATATCAGCGATGGGTAGGGAACCGTACTTATGTCGGAGACAGTGATGGAAACCGGACTGATATAGCAGACAGTGGAACCGGCCTGATATATGAGGCTGTGACGGAATCAGACCGATGTCAGAGACGTTGGGAACTGGACTGATATCAGCGATGGGTAGGGAACCGTACTTATATCGGAGACAGTGATGGGAACCAGACGATATCGGATACAGTGACAGGAACCAGACTGATATCGGAGACGGGGATGGGAACCAGACTGATATCGGAGACGGTGACGGGAACAGTTCTGATATCGGAGACGGTGGAAAACGCACGATATCGGAGACGGTGATGGGAACCGGACCGATATCTGAGACCGTGACGGGAACAGTTCTGATATCAGAGATGGTGGAAAACGGACGATATTGGAGACAGTGACGGGAACTGAGCTGATATCAGAGACGTTGGGAACTGGACTGATATCAGAGATGGGGACGGGAACTGGATTGATATCAGTGACGGTGGAAATCGGACGATATCGGAGACAGTGACGGGAACCAGAGGATATCGGAGACGGTGACGGGAACCGGACTGATATCGGAGACATTGGGAACCAGACTGATATCGGAGAGGGTGGGTACCGGACTGATATCGGAGACAGGGACGGGAACCGGACTGATATCGGAGACATTGGGAACCAGACTGATATCGGAGAGGGTGGGTACCGGACTGATATCGAGACGGTGACGGGAACTGGACTGATATGGCCCTTGTGGCTAAAGGGTTCGGGGGTATGGAGAGAAAGCAGGTACAGGGTTCTGAGTTGGATGATCTGCCATGATCATACTGAATGACGGAGCAGGCTCAATGGGCCAAATGGCCTACTCCTGCATCTATTTTCTATGTTTCTATGCTATCTGAGACGGGGACGGGAACTGGACTGATATCGGAGACGGTGGGAACCGGACTGATATCGGAGACGGTGGAACCAGACTGATATCAAAGACAGCAACAGGAACCAGATGATATCAGAGACGGTGACGGGAACCAGACTGATATGGCCCTTGTGGCTAAAGGGATCAGTGGGTATGGAGAGAAAGCAGGTACAGGGTTCTGAGTTTTCTATGTTTCTATGACATCGGAGACGGGGACGGGAACCGGACTGATATCGGAGACATTGGGAACCAGACTGATTCGGTGACAGTGGAACCGGACTGATTTCGGAGACGGACACAGGAACCGGACTGATATCGGAGACGGTGGGAACCGGACTGATATCGGAGACAGTGGGAACCGGACTGATATCGGAGACAGTGGGAACCGGACTGATTTCGGAGACGGACACAGGAACCGGACTGATATCGGAGACGGTGGGAACCGGACTGATATCGGAGACAGTGGGAACCGGACTGATATCGGAGACAGTGGGAACCGGACTGATTTCAGAGACGGTGGGAACCGGACTGATTCGGCGACAGTGGAACCGGACTGATTTCGGAGACGTTGGGAACCGGACTGATATCGGAGACAGTGGAGCCAGACTGATATCGGAGACGGGGACGGGAACCAGACGATATCGAGACGGTGACAGGAACCGGACTGATATGGCCCTTGTGGCTAAAGGGATCGGGGGTGTGGAGAGAAAGCAGGTACAGGGTTCTGAGTTGGATGATCAGCCATGATCATACTGAATGGCGGAGCAGGCTCAATGGGCCGAATGGCCTACTCCTGCATTTATATTCTATGTTTCTATGATATCGGAGACGGGGACGGGAACTGGACTGATATTGGAGACGGTCGGACAGGACGATATCGGAGACGGTGTCGGGCACCGGACTGATATCGGAGACGGTGACGGGAATCGTACTGATATCGGAGACGGCGACGGGAATCGTACTGATATCGGAGATGGTGGAAACTTGACGAAATCGGAGACAGTGACGGAAACCAGACTGATATCAGAGACGGTGGGAACCGGACGATATCGGAGACAGCGACGGGAACCGGACTGATATCGGAGACGGTGGGACCGGACGATATCGGAGACAGCGACGGGAACCGGACTGATATCGGAGACGGTGGGACTGGACGATATCGGAGCCGGTGATGGGAACCAGACTGATATCTGAGACGGGGACAGGAACCGGACTGATATCAGAGACGGTGACGGGAACCAGACGATATCGGATACAGTGACAGCAACCAGACTGATATCGGAGACCGTGACGGGAACAGTTCTGATATCGGAGACGGTGGAAAACGCACGATATCGGAGACGGTGGGTACCGGACTGATATCGGAGACGGAGACGGTAACGGGGACCGGACGATATCGGAGACGGTGACGGGAACCAGACTGATATCGGAGACGGAGACGGGAACCGTGCTGATATGGCAGACGGTGGAACCGGCCTGATATATGAGGCTGTGACGGAATCAGACCGATGTCAGAGACGTTGGGAACTGGACTGATATCAGCGATGGGTAGGGAACCGTACTTATATCGGAGACAGTGATGGGAACCAGACGATATCGGATACAGTGACAGGAACCAGACTGATATCGGAGACGGGGATGGGAACCAGACTGATATCGGAGACGGTGACGGGAACAGTTCTGATATCGGAGACGGTGGAAAACGCACGATATCGGAGACGGTGATGGGAACCGGACCGATATCGGAGACCGTGACGGGAACAGTTCTGATATCAGAGATGGTGGAAAACGGACGATATTGGAGACGGTGACGGAAACTGAGCTGATATCAGAGACGTTGGGAACTGGACTGATATCAGAGATGGGGACGGGAACTGGATTGATATCAGTGACGGTGGAAATCGGACGATATCGGAGACAGTGACGGGAACCAGAGGATATCGGAGACGGTGACGGGAACCGGACTGATATCGGAGAGGGTGGGTACCGGACTGATATCGGAGACAGTGAAACCAGACTGATATCCGAGACGGGGACGGGAACCAGACTGATATCGGAGACGGTGGGAACCAGACGATATCGGAGACGGTGACGGGAACCAGACTGATATCCGAGATGGGGACGGGAACCGGACTAATATCGGAGACGGTGATGGGAACTGGACTGATATCGGAGACGGTGGAAAACGGACGATATCGGAGACGGGGACGGGAACAGAGCTAATATCGCAGACGGTGGAACCGGACTGATATATGAGGCGGTGACGGAATCGGACCGCTGTCAGAGACGTTGGGAACCAGACTGATGTTGGAGACAGTGGGAATCAGACTGATATTGGAGACAGTGGGAACCAGACTGATATCAGAGATGACGACGGGAACCAGACGATATCGGAGATGGTGACGGGAACAGGACTGATATCGGAGACGGGGACGGAAACTGGACTGATATCGGAGACGGTGCGAACCGGACGAATATCAGAGACGGGGACGGGAACCGGACTGATATCGGAGACGGACACAGGAACCGGACTGATATCGGAGACGGGGACGGAAACTGGACTGATATCGGAGACGATGGGAACCGGACTGATATCAGAGACGGTGACGGGAACCGGACAGAGATCGGAGACGGACACAGGAACCGGACTGATATCGGAGACGGGGACGGAAACCGGACTGATATCGGAGACGATGGGAACCGGACTGATATCGGAGACGGGGACGGGAACTGGACTGATAACGGAAACGGTGACCGGAACCGGACTGATATCGGAGACGGAGACGGTGACGGGAACCAGACTGATATCGGAGACGGGGTCGGGAACCGGACTGATATCGGAGACGGGGTCGGGAACCGGACTGATATCGGAGACGGGGTCGGGAACCGGACTGTTACTGGAGACGGGGGGAACCAGATGATATCGAAGACGGTGACGGGAATGGGACCGATATCGGAGATGTTGGTAACCAGACTGATGTTGGAGACAGTGGGAATCAGACTGATATTGGAGACAGTGGGAACCAGACTGATATCAGAGACGGTGACAGGATCCGGACTGAGATCGGAGACGGACACAGGAACCAGACTGATATCGGAGACGGTGACGGGAACAGTTCTGATATCGGAGACGGTGGAAATTGCACGATATCGGAGACGGTGATGGGAACAGGACCGATATCGGAGACCGTGACGGGAACAGTTCTGATATCAGAGATGGTGGAAAACGGACGATATTGGAGACGGTGACGGGAACCGAGCTGATATCGGAGACGGTGACGGGAACCGGACTGATATCGGAGACGGTGACGGGAACCGGACTGATATCAGAGACGGTGACGGGAACAGTTCTGATATCAGAGATGGTGGAAAACGGACGATATTGGAGACGGTGACGGGAACCGAGCTGATATCGGAGACGGTGACGGGAACCGGACTGATATCGGAGACGGTGACGGGAACTGGACTGATATCGGAGACGGTGGAAAACGGACGATATCGGAGACGGTGACGGGAACCAGACTGATATCGGAGACGGGGACGGGAACCGTGCTGATATCGGAGATGGTCAAAACCGGATGATGTCGGAGACAGTGATGGAAACCGGACTGATATCGCAGACGGTGGAACCGGACTGATATATGAGGCGGAGACGGAATCGGAACGATGTCAGAGACGTTGGGAACTGGACTGATATCAGAGATGGGTAGGGAACCGTACTTATATCGGAGACAGTGATAGGAACCAGACGATATCGGATACAGTGACAGGAACCAGACTGATATCAGAGACGGGGACGGGAACCAGACTGATATTGGAGTCAGTGGGAACCAGACTGATATCAGAGACAGTGACGGGAACCGGACTGATATCGGAGACGGGGACAGGAACCAGACTGATATCGGAGACGGGGAAGGGAACCAGACTGATATCGGAGACGGTGACGGAAATTGGCCCTATATCGGAGACGGTGACGGGAACCAGACTGATATCGGAGACGGTAACGGGAACCAGACTGATATCGGAGATGGTGGAACTGGACGATATCAGAGCCGGTGATGGGAATCAGACTGATATCCGAGACGTCGCTGT
>NW_026780924.1:0-21000 GCF_030144855.1 Hypanus sabinus
CACTCCCCAATCTCTCTCTCTCTGTCTCCGTCCCTCATTCTCTCTATCTGTCGTCACACTCCCCATTCTCTCTCTCTCTGTCGTCACACACCCCGATTCTCTCTCTCCCGTCACACTTCCCGTTCTCTCTCTCTCTCTCTCTCGTCACACACCCCAATTCTCTCTCACTCCGTCACACTCCCCAATTCTCCCTCTTCCTGTCACACTCCCCCATTCTCTCTCTCTCTCTGTCACACTCCCCCATTGGCCCTCTCTCCGTCATAATCCCCCATTCTCTCTCTCCGTCACACTCCCCCGTTCTCTCTCTCTCCATCACACTCGCCCATTCTCTCTCTCTCTCTCTGTTTTCACACTACCCCATACTGCCTCTCTCTGTCACATTTCCCATTCTCTCTCCGCTCACTCCCCTTTCTCTCTCCGTTGCACACACACCCATTCTCTCTCTCTGCCTTCACTCTCCGACACTCATTTCTCTCTCTGTCGTCACACTCCCCCATTTCTCTCTCCGTCTTCACCACTCCCCATTCTCCCTCTCTCCGTCACACTCCCCCACTCTCTCTCTGTCACACTCGCCCATTCTCTCTCTCTCTCTCTGTTCTCACACTCCTCATTCTCCCGCTCTCTGTCACACTCCCCCATTCTCTGTCTCCGTCACACTCCCCCATTCTCTCTCTCTCCATTACACTCGCCCATTCTCTCTCTCTCTGATGTCACACTCCCCCATACTCTCTCTCTCTGTCACACTTCCCCATTCTCTCCCTCTCCATTGTCACACACCCCAATTCTCTCTCTCTCCATCACACTCCCCCATTCTCCCTCTCTCCATCACACTTTCCATTCTCTCGCTGTCTCTGACAACCTCACCCATTATCTCTCTCTCTCTCTCGTCACACTCCCCCATTCTCTCTCTCTGTCGTCACACACCCCCATTCTCTCTCTCCCGTCAAACTTCCCCGTTCTCTCTCTCTCTCCGTCACACTCCCCCATTCTCTCTCTCTGTCGTCACACACCCCCATTCTCTCACTCCCGTCACACTTCCCCAATCTCTCTCTCTCCATCATCTCACTGCCCCATTCTCTCTCTCTGTCACACCCCCATTCTCTCTCTCTGTCACACTCCCTCATTCTCTCTCTCTGTCTCAGTCACACTCCCCCATTCTCTGTCTATGTCGTCACGCTCCCCCATTCTCTCTCTCCATCACACTCCCCCATTCTCCCTCTATCCGTAACACTCCCCCATTCTTTCTCTCTCTCTGTTGTCACGCTACCCATACTGCCTCTCCCTGTCACACTTCCCCATTCTCTCTCTCACCATCACACTCCCCCATTCTCTCTCTCCGTTGGTACAATCCCCCATTCTCTCTCTCTCCGTCGTCACTCCCCAATTCTCTCTCTCCGTTGTCACACTCCCCCATTCTCTCTCTCTGTCGTCACACTCCCCCATTCTCTCTCTCTCGGTCACACACACCCATTCTCTCTCTCCATCATACTCCCCCATTCTCTTTCTCTCTGTCACACTCCCCATTTCTTCTCTCTCTCTGTCGTCACACACCCCCATTCTCTCTCTCCCGTCAAACTTCCCCGTTCTCTCTCTCTGTCGTCACACTCCCCCATTCTCTCTCTCTCTGTCACACTCCCCCATTCTCCCTCTCTCCATCACACTTCCCATTCTCTCGCTGTCTCTGACAACCTCACCCATTATCTCTCTCTCTCCGTCACACACCCTCATTCTCTCTCTCTGTCATCACACTCCTCCATTCTCCCTCTCCGTCACACTCCCCCATTCTCTCTCTCCCCGTTGTCACACTCCCCCACTCTCTCTCTGTTGTCACACTCCCCCATTTTCTCACTCTCTGTCTTCACACTCCCCCATTCTCCCTCTTCCTGTCACACTTCCCCATTCTCTCTCTCTCTCTGTCACACTTCCCCATTCTCTCTCTGTCACACTTCCCCATTCTCCCTCTCTCCGTCGTCTCACTCCCCAATTCTCTCTCTCTCTTATTCGTCACTCCCCCATTCTCTCTCTCCTGTCACATTCCCCCATTCTCTCTCTCCCCGTTGTCACACTCCCCTATTCTCCCTCTCTCCGTCATCACACTTCCCCATTCTCTCTCTCTCTGTCACACTTCCCCATTCTCTCTCTCTCTCTGTCACACTTCCCCATTCTCTCCTGTCACACTTCCCCATTCTCTCTCTCTCCGTCGTCTCACTCCCCAATTCTCTCTCTCTCTTATTCGTCACTCCCCCATTCTCTCTGTCTCTGTCGTCACTCCCCCATTCTCTCTCTCCTGTCACACTGCCCCTTTCTCTCTCTCTCCAAAACACTCCCCATTCTCTCAATCTGTCGTCACACACCCCAATTCTCCCTCTCTCCGTCACACTCCCCCATTCTCTCTCTCTCCGTCGTCACACTCCCCAATCTCTCTCTCTGTCGTCACTCCCAATTCTCTCTCTCTGTCGTCACTCCCCCAGTCTCTCTCTCCGTCATCTCACTCCCCCATTCTGTCTCTCTTCTGTCACACTCCCCCATTCTCTCTCTCTGTCGTCACTCCCCCACTCTCTCTGCGTCGTCTCACTCCCCCATTCTCTCTCTCTCTGTCACACTCCCCATTCTCCCTGTATGTCGTCACACTCCCCCATTCTCCCCCTCTCCATCGTCTCACACCCCAATTCTCTCTCTCTCCGTCACACTCCCCCATTCGCTCTCTCTGTCTTCACACTCCCCCATTCTCCTCTCTCCGTCACACTCCCCACTCTCTCTCTGTGTTACACTCGCCCATTCTCTCTCTCTCTGTTGTCACACTTCCCCATTCTCTCTCTCTCTCTGTTACACTCCGACATTCTCTCTCTCCGTCACAGTCCCCCATTCTCTCTCTCCTCTGTCGTCACTCCCCATTCTCTCTCTCTCTGCCGTCACACTTCCCCATTCTCGCTCTCTCTCTCAGTCATCACTCCCCCATTCTCTCTCTCCACTCCCCCATTCTCTCTCTCTCTGTCGTCACACACCCCAATTCTCTCTCACTCCGTCACACTCCCACATTCGCTCTCTCTGTCTTCTCACTCCCCCATTCTCTCTCTCTCTGTCACACTCCCCATTCTCCCTGTATGTCGTCACACTCCCCCATTCTCCCCCTCTCCATCGTCTCACACCCCAATTCTCTCTCTCTCCGTCACACTCCCCCATTCGCTCTCTCTGTCTTCACACTCCCCCATTCTCCCTCTCTCCGTCACACTCCCCCACTCTCTCTCTGTGTTACACTCGCCCATTCTCTCTCTCTGTTGTCACACTTCCCCATTCTCTCTCTCTCTCTTTGTTACACTCCGACATTCTCTCTCTCCGTCACAGTCCCCCATTCTCTCTCTCTCTGTCGTCACTCCCCATTCTCTCTCTCTCTCCCGTCACACTTCCCCGTTCTCTCTCTCTCTCGTCACACACCCCAATTCTCTCTCACTCCGTCACACTCCCCAATTCTCCCTCTTCCTGTCACACTCCCCCATTCTCTCTCTCTCTCTCTCTCTGTCACACTCCCCCATTCTCCCTCTCCCTGTCACACTCCCCCATTCTCTCTCTCTCCGTCATCACTCCCCCATTCCCTCTCTCCGTCACACTCCCCAATTCTCCCTCTTCCTGTCACACTTCCCCATTCTCTCTCTCTCTGTCACACTCCCCCATTCTCTCTCGCTCCGTCACACTCCCCCGTTCCCTCTCTCTCCATCACACTCGCTCATTCTCTCTCTCTCTCTCTGTTTTCACACTACCCCATACTGCCTCTCCCTGTCACATTTCCCCATTCTCTCTCTCTCCGCCACACTCCCCCATTCTCTCTCTCCGTTGGCACACACACCAATTCTCTCTCTCTCCGTCACACTCCCCCATTCTCTCTCTCTGTCGTCACACTCCCCCATTTTCTCTCTCTCCGTCTTCACACTCCCCCATTCTCTCTCTCTCTGTCACACTCCCCCACTCTCTCTCTGTCACACTCGCCCATTCTCTCTCTCTCTCTGTTCTCACACTCCCTCATTCTCCGCTCTCTGTCACACTCCCCCATTCTCTCTCTCCGTCACACTCCCCCATTCTCTCTCTCTCCATTACACTCCCACATACTCTCTCTCTCTGTCACACTTCCCCATTCTCTCCCTCTCCATTGTCACACACCACAATTCTCTCTCTCTCCATCACACTCCCCCATTCTCCCGCTATTCGTCACACTCCCCCACTCTCTCTCTCTGTCACACTCGCCCATTCTCTCTCTCTCTGTCACACTCCCCATTCTCCCTCTCTCCATCACACTTTCCATTCTCTCGCTGTCTCTGACAACCTCACCCATTATCTCTCTCTCTCTCTCCGTCACACTCCCTCATTCTCTCTCTCTGTCATCACACTCCTCCATTCTCCCTCTCTGTCACACTCCCCCATTCTCTCTCTCCCCGTTGTCACACTCCCCTATTCTCCCTCTCTCCATCATCACACTTCCCATTCTCTCTCTCTGTCACACTTCCCCATTCTCTCTCTGTCACACTTTCCCATTCTCTCTCTCTCCGTCGTCTCACTCCCCAATTCTCTCTCTCTCTTATTCGTCACTCCCCCATTCTCTCTCTCCTGTCACACTCCCCCATTCTCTCTCTCCCCGTTGTCACACTCCCCTATTCTCCCTCTCTCCATCATCACACTTCCCCATTCTCTCTCTCTCTCTGTCACACTTCCCCATTCTCTCTGTCACACTTCCCCATTCTCTCTCTCTCCGTCGTCTCACTCCCCAATTCTCTCTCTCTCTTATTCGTCACTCCCCCATTCTCTCTGTCTCTGTCGTCACTCCCCCATTCTCTCTCTCCTGTCACACTCCCCCTTTCTTTCTCTCTCCGAAACACTCCCCAATTCTCTCTCTCTGTCATCACACACCCCAATTCTCTCTCTCTCCATCACACTCCCCCATTCTCCTCTCTCTCCGTCACACTTCCCCATTCTCTCTCTCTGTCACACTTCCCATTCTCTCTCTCTCCGTCGTCTCACTCCCCCATTCTCTCTCTCTCTTATTCGTCACTCCCCCATTCTCTCTCTCTCCGTCGTCACACTCCCTCATTCTCCCTCTCTCCGTCACACTCCCCCATTCTCCCTTTCCGTCACACTCCACCATTCTCTCCCGCTGTCACACTCCCCTATTCTCCTGTCTCCGTCATCACACTTCCCCATTCTCTCTCTCTCTGTCACACTTCCCCATTCTCTCTCTCTGTCACACTTCCCATTCTCTCTCTCTCTCCGTCGTCTCACTCCCCAATCTCTCTCTCTTATTCGTCACTCCCCCATTCTCTCTGACTCTGTCGTCACTCCCCCATTCTCTCTCTCCTGTCACACTCCCCCATTCTCTCACTCCTGTCACACTCCCCCTTTCTCTCTCTCTCCGAAGCACTCCCCCATTCTCACTCTCGGTCGTGACACACCCCAATTCTCTCTCTCTCCGTCACACTACCCCATTCTCTCTCTCTGTCGTCACACTCCCCAATTCTCTCACTCTCCGTTGTCACACTCACCCATTCTCTCTCTCTCCGTCACACTCCCCCATTCTCCCTCTCTCCGTCACACTCCCCCATTCACTCTCTCTCCGTCGTCACACTCCCCCAATCTCTCTCTCTGTCGTCACTCCCAATTCTCTCTCTCTGTCGTCACTCCCCCAGTCTCTCTCTCTGTCGTCTCACTCCCCCATTCTGTCTCTCTTCTGTCACACTCCCCCATTCTCTCTCTCTGTCGTCACTCCCCCACTCTCTCTCCGTCGTCTCACTCCCCCATCCTCTCTCTCTCCTGTCACGATCCCCCATTCTCTCTCTGTCGTCACTCCCCCAGTCTCTCTCTCCGTCGTCTCACTCCCCCATTCTGTCTCTCTCTGTCACACTCCCCATTCTCTCTGTATGTCGTCACACTCCCCCATTCTCTCCCTCTCCATCGTCTCACACCCCAATTCTCTCTCTCCGTCACACTCCCCCATTCGCTCTCTCTGTCTTCACACTCCCCCATTCTCCCTCTCTCCGTTACACCCCACTCTCTCTCTGTGTTACACGCGCCCATTCTCTCTCTCTCTGTTGTCACACTTCCCCATTCTCTCTCTCTCTCTGTTACACTCCGACATTCTCTCTCTCCGTCACAGTCCCCCATTCTCTCTCTCTCTGTCGTCACTCCCCATTCTCTCTCTCTCTGCCGTCACACTTCCCCATTCTCGCTCTCTCTCTCAGTCATCACTCCCCCATTCTCTCTCTCCACTGCCCCATTCTCTCTCTCTCTGTCGTCACACACCCCGATTCTCTCTCTCCCGTCACACTTCCCCGTTCTCTCTCTCTCTCTCGTCACACACCCCAATTCTCTCTCACTCCGTCACACTCCCCAATTCTCCCTCTTCCTGTCACACTCCCCCATTCTCTCTCTCTCTCTCTCTGTCACACTCCCCCATTGGCCCTCTCTCCGTCATACTCCCCCAATCTCTCTCTCTGTCACACTCCCCCATTCTCTCTCTCTCCATCACACTCGCCCATTCTCTCTCTCTCTCTCTGTTTTCACACTACCCCATACTGCCTCTCCCTGTCACATTTCCCCATTCTCTCTCTCTCCGCAACACTCCCCCATTCTCTCTCTCCGTTGGCACACACACCCATACTCTCTCTCTCTGTCACACTTCCCCATTGCTCCCTCTCCATTGTCACACTCCCCAATTCTCTCTCTCTCCATCACACTCCCCCATTCTCCCGCTATTCGTCACACTCCCCCACTCTCTCTCTCTGTCACACTCCCCCATTCTCCCTCTCTCCATCACACTTTCCCATTCTCTCGCTGTCTCTGACAACCTCACCCATTATCTCTCTCTCTCTCTCCGTCACACTCCCTCATTCTCTCTCTCTGTCATCACACTCCTCCATTCTCCCTCTCCGTCACACTCCCCTATTCTCCCTCTCTCCGTCATCACACTTCCCCATTCTCTCTCTCTGTCACACTTCCCCATTCTCTCTCTGTCACACTTTCCATTCTCTCTCTCTCTGTCGTCTCACTCCCCAATTCTCTCTCTCTCTTATTCGTCACTCCCCCATTCTCTCTGTCTCTCGTCACTCCCCCATTCTCTCTCTCCTGTCACACTCCCCCTTTCTCTCTCTCTCCGAAACACTCCCCAATTCTCTCTCTCTGTCGTCCACACACCCCAATTCTCTCTCTCTCCATCACACTCCCCCATTCTCTCTCTCTCCGTCACACTTCCCCATTCTCTCTCTCTGTCACACTTCCCCATTCTCTCTCTCTCCGTCGTCTCACTCCCCCATTCTCTCTCTCTCTTATTCGTCACTCCCCCATTCTCTCTCTCTCCGTCGTCACACTCCCTCATTCTCCCTCTCTCCGTCTCACTCCCCCATTCTCTCTCTCTCTTATTCGTCATTCCCCCATTCTCTCTCTCTCCGTCGTCACACTCCCCCATTCTCCCTTTTCGTCACACTCCACCATTCTCTCCCGCTGTCACACTCCCCTATTCTCCCTGTCTCCGTCATCACACTTCCCCATCTCTCTCTCTCTCTGTCACATTTCACCATTCTCTCTCCCTCCGTCGTCTCACTCCCCAATCTCTCTCTCTTATTCGTCACTCCCCCATTCTCTCTGACTCTGTCGTCACTCCCCCATTCTCTCTCTCCTGTCACACTCCCCCATTCTCTCACTCCTGTCACACTCCCCCTTTCTCTCTCTCTCCGAAGCACTCCCCCATTCTCACTCTCGGTCGTGACACACCCAATTCTCTCTCTCTCCGTCACACTACCCCATTCTCTCTCTCTGTCGTCACACTCCCCAATTCTCTCACTCTCCGTTGTCACACTCACCCATTCTCTCTCTCTCCGTCACACTCCCCCATTCTCCCTCTCTCCGTCACACTCCCCCATTCACCTCGCTCTCCGTCGTCACACTCCCCCAATCTCTCTCTCTGTCGTCACTCCCAATTCTCTCTCTCTGTCGTCACTCCCCCAGTCTCTCTCTCTGTCGTCTCACTCCCCATTCTGTCTCTCTTCTGTCACACTCCCCCATTCTCTCTCTCTGTCGTCACTCCCCCACTCTCTCTCCGTCGTCCTCACTCCCCATCCTCTCTCTCTCCTGTCACGATCCCCCAGTCGTCACTCCCCCAGTCTCTCTCTCCGTCGTCTCACTCCCCCATTCTGTCTCTCTCTGTCACACTCCCCATTCTCTCTGTATGTCGTCACACTCCCCCATTCTCTCCCTCTCCATCGTCTCACACCCCAATTCTCTCTCTCCGTCACACTCCCCCATTCGCTCTCTCTGTCTTCACACTCCCCATTCTCCCTCTCTCCGTTACACCCCCACTCTCTCTCTGTGTTACACGCGCCCATTCTCTCTCTCTCTGTTGTCACACTTCCCCATTCTCTCTCTCTCTCTGTTACACTCCGACATTCTCTCTCTCCGTCACAGTCCCCCATTCTCTCTCTCTCTGTCGTCACTCCCCATTCTCTCTCTCTCTGCCGTCACACTTCCCCATTCTCGCTCTCTCTCTCTCAGTCATCACTCCCCCATTCTCTCCCTCTGTCACACTCCCCCATTCCCTCTCTCCATCGTCACTCCCTCATTCTCTCTCTCTCCGTCACACTCCCCCATTCTCTCTCTCTCCGTCATACTCCCCCCATTCTCTCTATCTGTCGTCACACTCCCCCATTCTCTCTCTCTCTGTCGTCACACACCCCGATTCTCTCTCTCCCGTCACACTTCCCCGTTCTCTCTCTCTCTCTCGTCACACACCCCAATTCTCTCTCACTCCGTCACACTCCCCAATTCTCCCTCTTCCTGTCACACTCCCCCATTCTCTCTCTCTCTCTCTGTCACACTCCCCCATTGGCCCTCTCTCCGTCATACTCCCCCAATCTCTCTCTCTGTCACACTCCCCCATTCTCTCTCTCTCCATCACACTCGCCCATTCTCTCTCTCTCTCTCTGTTTTCACACTACCCCATACTGCCTCTCCCTGTCACATTTCCCCATTCTCTCTCTCTCCGCAACACTCCCCCATTCTCTCTCTCCGTTGGCACACACACCCATACTCTCTCTCTCTGTCACACTTCCCCATTGCTCCCTCTCCATTGTCACACTCCCCAATTCTCTCTCTCTCCATCACACTCCCCCATTCTCCCGCTATTCGTCACACTCCCCCACTCTCTCTCTCTGTCACACTCCCCCATTCTCCCTCTCTCCATCACACTTTCCCATTCTCTCGCTGTCTCTGACAACCTCACCCATTATCTCTCTCTCTCTCTCCGTCACACTCCCTCATTCTCTCTCTCTGTCATCACACTCCTCCATTCTCCCTCTCCGTCACACTCCCCTATTCTCCCTCTCTCCGTCATCACACTTCCCCATTCTCTCTCTCTGTCACACTTCCCCATTCTCTCTCTGTCACACTTTCCCATTCTCTCTCTCTCTGTCGTCTCACTCCCCAATTCTCTCTCTCTCTTATTCGTCACTCCCCCATTCTCTCTGTCTCTGTCGTCACTCCCCCATTCTCTCTCTCCTGTCACACTCCCCCTTTCTCTCTCTCTCCGAAACACTCCCCAATTCTCTCTCTCTGTCGTCACACACCCCAATTCTCTCTCTCTCCATCACACTCCCCCATTCTCTCTCTCTCCGTCACACTTCCCCATTCTCTCTCTCTGTCACACTTCCCCATTCTCTCTCTCTCCGTCGTCTCACTCCCCATTCTCTCTCTCTCTTATTCGTCACTCCCCCATTCTCTCTCTCTCCGTCGTCACACTCCCTCATTCTCCCTCTCTCCGTCTCACTCCCCCATTCTCTCTCTCTCTTATTCGTCATTCCCCCATTCTCTCTCTCTCCGTCGTCACACTCCCCCATTCTCCCTTTTCGTCACACTCCACCATTCTCTCCCGCTGTCACACTCCCCTATTCTCCCTGTCTCCGTCATCACACTTCCCCATTCTCTCTCTCTCTCTGTCACATTTCACCATTCTCTCTCTCTCCGTCGTCTCACTCCCCAATCTCTCTCTCTTATTCGTCACTCCCCCATTCTCTCTGACTCTGTCGTCACTCCCCCATTCTCTCTCTCCTGTCACACTCCCCCATTCTCTCACTCCTGTCACACTCCCCCTTTCTCTCTCTCTCCGAAGCACTCCCCCATTCTCACTCTCGGTCGTGACACACCCCAATTCTCTCTCTCTCCGTCACACTACCCCATTCTCTCTCTCTGTCGTCACACTCCCCAATTCTCTCACTCTCCGTTGTCACACTCACCCATTCTCTCTCTCTCCGTCACACTCCCCCATTCTCCCTCTCTCCGTCACAC
Source organism: Hypanus sabinus (assembly GCF_030144855.1). NCBI lineage: Eukaryota > Metazoa > Chordata > Chondrichthyes > Myliobatiformes > Dasyatidae > Hypanus > Hypanus sabinus. The sequence continues at coordinate 10,318 of NW_026780924.1, forward strand.
TCCCCCATTCACTCTCTCTCCGTCGTCACACTCCCCCAATCTCTCTCTCTGTCGTCACTCCCAATTCTCTCTCTCTGTCGTCACTCCCCCAGTCTCTCTCTCTGTCGTCTCACTCCCCCATTCTGTCTCTCTTCTGTCACACTCCCCCATTCTCTCTCTCTGTCGTCACTCCCCCACTCTCTCTCCGTCGTCTCACTCCCCCATCCTCTCTCTCTCCTGTCACGATCCCCCATTCTCTCTCTGTCGTCACTCCCCCAGTCTCTCTCTCCGTCGTCTCACTCCCCCATTCTGTCTCTCTCTGTCACACTCCCCATTCTCTCTGTATGTCGTCACACTCCCCCATTCTCTCCCTCTCCATCGTCTCACACCCCAATTCTCTCTCTCCGTCACACTCCCCCATTCGCTCTCTCTGTCTTCACACTCCCCCATTCTCCCTCTCTCCGTTACACCCCCACTCTCTCTCTGTGTTACACGCGCCCATTCTCTCTCTCTCTGTTGTCACACTTCCCCATTCTCTCTCTCTCTCTGTTACACTCCGACATTCTCTCTCTCCGTCACAGTCCCCCATTCTCTCTCTCTCTGTCGTCACTCCCCATTCTCTCTCTCTCTGCCGTCACACTTCCCCATTCTCGCTCTCTCTCTCTCAGTCATCACTCCCCCATTCTCTCCCTCTGTCACACTCCCCCATTCCCTCTCTCCATCGTCACTCCCTCATTCTCTCTCTCTCCGTCACACTCCCCCATTCTCTCTCTCTCCGTCATACTCCCCCCATTCTCTCTCTCTGTCGTCACACGCCCCCATTCTCTCTCTCTCTCTGTCATCACTCCCCCATTCTCTCTCTCCACTGCCCCATTCTCTCTCTCTCTGCCGTCACACTTCCCCATTCTCGCTCTCTCTCTCAGTCATCACTCCCCCATTCTCTCTCTGTGTTACACTCGCCCATTCTCTCTCTCTCTGTTGTCACACTTCCCCATTCTCTCTCTCTCTCTCTGTTACACTCCGACATTCTCTCTCTCCGTCACAGTCCCCCATTCTCTCTCTCTCTGTCGTCACTCCCCATTCTCTCTCTCTCTGCCGTCACACTTCCCCATTCTCGCTCTCTCTCTCAGTCATCACTCCCCCATTCTCTCTCTCCACTGCCCCATTCTCTCTCTCTCTGTCGTCACACACCCCGATTCTCTCTCTCCCGTCACACTTCCCCGTTCTCTCTCTCTCTCTCGTCACACACCCCAATTCTCTCTCACTCCGTCACACTCCCCAATTCTCCCTCTTCCTGTCACACTCCCCCATTCTCTCTCTCTCTCTCTGTCACACTCCCCCATTGGCCCTCTCTCCGTCATACTCCCCCAATCTCTCTCTCTGTCACACTCCCCCATTCTCTCTCTCTCCATCACACTCGCCCATTCTCTCTCTCTCTCTCTGTTTTCACACTACCCCATACTGCCTCTCCCTGTCACATTTCCCCATTCTCTCTCTCTCCGCAACACTCCCCCATTCTCTCTCTCCGTTGGCACACACACCCATACTCTCTCTCTCTGTCACACTTCCCCATTGCTCCCTCTCCATTGTCACACTCCCCAATTCTCTCTCTCTCCATCACACTCCCCCATTCTCCCGCTATTCGTCACACTCCCCCACTCTCTCTCTCTGTCACACTCCCCCATTCTCCCTCTCTCCATCACACTTTCCCATTCTCTCGCTGTCTCTGACAACCTCACCCATTATCTCTCTCTCTCTCTCCGTCACACTCCCTCATTCTCTCTCTCTGTCATCACACTCCTCCATTCTCCCTCTCCGTCACACTCCCCTATTCTCCCTCTCTCCGTCATCACACTTCCCCATTCTCTCTCTCTGTCACACTTCCCCATTCTCTCTCTGTCACACTTTCCCATTCTCTCTCTCTCTGTCGTCTCACTCCCCAATTCTCTCTCTCTCTTATTCGTCACTCCCCCATTCTCTCTGTCTCTGTCGTCACTCCCCCATTCTCTCTCTCCTGTCACACTCCCCCTTTCTCTCTCTCTCCGAAACACTCCCCAATTCTCTCTCTCTGTCGTCACACACCCCAATTCTCTCTCTCTCCATCACACTCCCCCATTCTCTCTCTCTCCGTCACACTTCCCCATTCTCTCTCTCTGTCACACTTCCCCATTCTCTCTCTCTCCGTCGTCTCACTCCCCCATTCTCTCTCTCTCTTATTCGTCACTCCCCCATTCTCTCTCTCTCCGTCGTCACACTCCCTCATTCTCCCTCTCTCCGTCTCACTCCCCCATTCTCTCTCTCTCTTATTCGTCATTCCCCCATTCTCTCTCTCTCCGTCGTCACACTCCCCCATTCTCCCTTTTCGTCACACTCCACCATTCTCTCCCGCTGTCACACTCCCCTATTCTCCCTGTCTCCGTCATCACACTTCCCCATTCTCTCTCTCTCTCTGTCACATTTCACCATTCTCTCTCTCTCCGTCGTCTCACTCCCCAATCTCTCTCTCTTATTCGTCACTCCCCCATTCTCTCTGACTCTGTCGTCACTCCCCCATTCTCTCTCTCCTGTCACACTCCCCCATTCTCTCACTCCTGTCACACTCCCCCTTTCTCTCTCTCTCCGAAGCACTCCCCCATTCTCACTCTCGGTCGTGACACACCCCAATTCTCTCTCTCTCCGTCACACTACCCCATTCTCTCTCTCTGTCGTCACACTCCCCAATTCTCTCTCTCTCCGTTGTCACACTCACCCATTCTCTCTCTCTCCGTTGTCACACTCCCCCATTCTCCCTCTCTCCGTCACACTCCCCCATTCACTCTCTCTCCGTCGTCACACTCCCCCAATCTCTCTCTCTGTCGTCACTCCCCCACTCTCTCTCCGTCGTCTCACTCCCCCATCCTCTCTCTCTCCTGTCACGCTCCCCCATTCTCTCTCTGTCGTCACTCCCCCAGTCTCTCTCTCCGTCGTCTCACTCCCCCATTCTGTCTCTCTTCTGTCACACTCTCCCATTCTCTCTCTCTGTCGTCACTCCCCCACTCTCTCTGCGTCGTCTCACTCCCCCATTCTCTCTCTCTCTGTCACACTCCCCATTCTCTCTGTATGTCGTCACACTCCCCCATTCTCTCCCTCTCCATCGTCTCACACCCCAATTCTCTCTCTCCGTCACACTCCCCCATTCGCTCTCTCTGTCTTCACACTCCCACATTCTCCCTCTCTCCGTCACACTCCCCCACTCTCTCTCTGTGTTACACGCGCCCATTCTCTCTCTCTCTGTTGTCACACTTCCCCATTCTCTCTCTCTCTCTCTGTTACACTCCGACATTCTCTCTCTCCGTCACAGTCCCCCATTCTCTCTCTCTCTGTCGTCACTCCCCATTCTCTCTCTCTCTGCCGTCACACTTCCCCATTCTCGCTCTCTCTCTCAGTCATCACTCCCCCATTCTCTCTCTCCACTGCCCCATTCTCTCTCTCTCTGTCGTCACACACCCCGATTCTCTCTCTCCCGTCACACTTCCCCGTTCTCTCTCTCTCTCTCTCGTCACACACCCCAATTCTCTCTCACTCCGTCACACTCCCCAATTCTCCCTCTTCCTGTCACACTCACCCATTCTCTCTCTCTCCGTTGTCACACTCCGCCATTCTCCCTCTCTCCGTCACACTCCCCCATTCACTCTCTCTCCGTCGTCACGCTCCCCCATTCTCTCTCTCTGTCGTCAGTCCCCCACTCTCTCTCTCCGTCATCTCACTCCCCCATTCTTTCTCTCTCCGAAACACTCCCCCATTCGCTCTCTCTGTCGTCACACACCCTAATTCTCTCTCTCTCCGTCACACTCCCCCATTCTCTCTCTCTCCGTCGTCACACTCCCCCACTCTCTCTCTCTGTCATCACTCCCCCATTCTCTCTCTCTGTCGTCACTCCCCCACTCTCTCTCTCTGTCGTCACTCCCCCACTCTCTTTCTCCGTCGTCTCACTCCCCCATTCTGTCTCTCTCCTGTCACACTCCCCCATTCTCTCTCTCTGTCATCACTCCCCCACTCTCTCTGCGTCGTCTCACTCCCCCATTCTCTCTCTCTCTGTCACACTCCCCCATTCTCTCTGTATGTCGTCACACACCCCAATTCTCTCTCTCTCCGCCCCATTCTCTCTCTCTCCGTCACGCTCCCCCATTCTCTCTCTTCATCGTCACACTCCCCCACTCTCTCTCCGTCGTCTCACTCCCCCATCCTCTCTCTCTCCTGTCACGCTCCCCCATTCTCTCTCTCTGTCGTCACTCCCCCAGTCTCTCTCTCCGTCGTCTCACTCCCCCATTCTGTCTCTCTTCTGTCACACTCCCCCATTCTCTCTCTCTGTCGTCACTCCCCCACTCTCTCTCCGTCGTCTCACTCCCCCATCCTCTCTCTCTCCTGTCACGCTCCCCCATTCTCTCTCTCTGTCGTCAGTCCCCCACTCTCTCTCTCCGTCATCTCACTCCCCCATTCTCTCTCTCTGTCGTCACACTCCCCCATTCTCTCCCTCTCCATCGTCACACACCCCAATTCTCTCTCTCCATCGTCACACTCCCTCATTCTATCTCTCTCCATCACAATCCCTCATTCTTTCTCTCTGTCTCAGTCACACTCCCCCATTCTCTGTCTATGTCGTCACGCTCCCCCATTCTCTCTCTCCATCACACTCCCACATTCTCCCTCTATCCGTAACACTCCCCCATTCTTTCTCTCCATCATACTCCCCCAATCTCTGTCTCTCTGTCACACTCCCCCATTCTCTCTCTCTCTGTCACACTCCCCCATTCTCTCTCTCTCCGTCACACTCCCCCATTCTCTCTCTCTGTCGTCACACTCCCCCATTCTCTCTCTCTCGGTCACACACCCCCATTCTCTCTCTCCATCATACACCCCCATTCTCTTTCTCTCTGTCACACTCCCCCATTCTCTCTCTCTGTCGTCACTCCCCCACTCTCTCTCCGTCGTCTCACTCCCCCATCCTCTCTCTCTCCTGTCACGCTCCCCCATTCTCTCTCTGTCGTCACTCCCCCAGTCTCTCTCTCCGTCGTCTCACTCCCCCATTCTGTCTCTCTTCTGTCACACTCTCCCATTCTCTCTCTCTGTCGTCACTCCCCCACTCTCTCTGCGTCGTCTCACTCCCCCATTCTCTCTCTCTCTGTCACACTCCCCATTCTCTCTGTATGTCGTCACACTCCCCCATTCTCTCCCTCTCCATCGTCTCACACCCCAATTCTCTCTCTCCGTCACACTCCCCCATTCGCTCTCTCTGTCTTCACACTCCCACATTCTCCCTCTCTCCGTCACACTCCCCCACTCTCTCTCTGTGTTACACCCCCATTCTCTTTCTCTCTGTCACACTCCCCCATTCTCTCTCTCTGTCGTCACTCCCCCACTCTCTCTCCGTCGTCTCACTCCCCCATCCTCTCTCTCTCCTGTCACGCTCCCCCATTCTCTCTCTGTCGTCACTCCCCCAGTCTCTCTCTCCGTCGTCTCACTCCCCCATTCTGTCTCTCTTCTGTCACACTCCCCCATTCTCTCTCTCTGTCGTCACTCCCCCACTCTCTCTGCGTCGTCTCACTCCCCCATTCTCTCTCTCTCTGTCACACTCCCCATTCTCTCTGTATGTCGTCACACTCCCCCATTCTCTCCCTCTCCATCGTCTCACACCCCAATTCTCTCTCTCCGTCACACTCCCCCATTCGCTCTCTCTGTCTTCACACTCCCACATTCTCCCTCTCTCCGTCACACTCCCCCACTCTCTCTCTGTGTTACACGCGCCCATTCTCTCTCTCTCTGTTGTCACACTTCCCCATTCTCTCTCTCTCTCTCTGTTACACTCCGACATTCTCTCACTCCGTCACAGTCCCCCATTCTCTCTCTCTCTGTCGTCACTCCCCATTCTCTCTCTCTCTGCCGTCACACTTCCCCATTCTCGCTCTCTCTCTCAGTCATCACTCCCCCATTCTCTCTCTCCACTGCCCCATTCTCTCTCTCTCTGTCGTCACACACCCCGATTCTCTCTCTCCCGTCACACTTCCCCGTTCTCTCTCTCTCTCTCGTCACACACCCCAATTCTCTCTCACTCCGTCACACTCCCCAATTCTCCCTCTTCCTGTCACACTCACCCATTCTCTCTCTCTCCGTTGTCACACTCCGCCATTCTCCCTCTCTCCGTCACACTCCCCCATTCACTCTCTCTCCGTCGTCACGCTCCCCCATTCTCTCTCTCTGTCGTCAGTCCCCCACTCTCTCTCTCCGTCATCTCACTCCCCCATTCTTTCTCTCTCCGAAACACTCCCCCATTCGCTCTCTCTGTCGTCACACACCCTAATTCTCTCTCTCTCCGTCACACTCCCCCATTCTCTCTCTCTCCGTCGTCACACTCCCCCACTCTCTCTCTCTGTCATCACTCCCCCATTCTCTCTCTCTGTCGTCACTCCCCCACTCTCTCTCTCTGTCGTCACTCCCCCACTCTCTTTCTCCGTCGTCTCACTCCCCCATTCTGTCTCTCTCCTGTCACACTCCCCCATTCTCTCTCTCTGTCATCACTCCCCCACTCTCTCTGCGTCGTCTCACTCCCCCATTCTCTCTCTCTCTGTCACACTCCCCCATTCTCTCTGTATGTCGTCACACACCCCAATTCTCTCTCTCTCCGCCCCATTCTCTCTCTCTCCGTCACGCTCCCCCATTCTCTCTCTTCATCGTCACACTCCCCCACTCTCTCTCCGTCGTCTCACTCCCCCATCCTCTCTCTCTCCTGTCACGCTCCCCCATTCTCTCTCTCTGTCGTCACTCCCCCAGTCTCTCTCTCCGTCGTCTCACTCCCCCATTCTGTCTCTCTTCTGTCACACTCCCCCATTCTCTCTCTCTGTCGTCACTCCCCCACTCTCTCTCCGTCGTCTCACTCCCCCATCCTCTCTCTCTCCTGTCACGCTCCCCCATTCTCTCTCTCTGTCGTCAGTCCCCCACTCTCTCTCTCCGTCATCTCACTCCCCCATTCTCTCTCTCTGTCGTCACACTCCCCCATTCTCTCCCTCTCCATCGTCACACACCCCAATTCTCTCTCTCCATCGTCACACTCCCTCATTCTATCTCTCTCCATCACAATCCCTCATTCTTTCTCTCTGTCTCAGTCACACTCCCCCATTCTCTGTCTATGTCGTCACGCTCCCCCATTCTCTCTCTCCATCACACTCCCACATTCTCCCTCTATCCGTAACACTCCCCCATTCTTTCTCTCCATCATACTCCCCCAATCTCTGTCTCTCTGTCACACTCCCCCATTCTCTCTCTCTCTGTCACACTCCCCCATTCTCTCTCTCTCCGTCACACTCCCCCATTCTCTCTCTCTGTCGTCACACTCCCCCATTCTCTCTCTCTCGGTCACACACCCCCATTCTCTCTCTCCATCATACTCCCCCATTCTCTTTCTCTCTGTCACACTCCCCCATTCTCTCTCTCTCGGTCACTCTCCCCCATTCTCTCTCTCTCCATTACACTCGCCCATTCTCTCTCTCTCTCTGTTGTCACGCTACCCCATACTGCCTCTCCCTGTCACACTTCCCCATTCTCTCTCTCACCATCACACTCCCCCATTCTCTCTCTCTCCGTCGTCACTCCGCCATTCTCTCTCTCTGTTGTCACACTCCCCCATTTTCTCACTCTCTGTCTTCACACTCCCCCATTCTCTCTCTCTGTCACACCCCCATTCTCCCTCTCCCTGTCACACTCCCCCATTCTCTCTCTCTGTCGTCACACTCCCCCATTCTCTCTCTCGGTCACACACCCCCATTCTCTCTCTCCATCATACTCCCCCATTCTCTTTCTCTCTGTCACACTCCCCCATTCTCTCTCTCTCTGTCACACTTCCCCATTCTCTCCCTCTCCATTGTCACACACCCCAATTCTCTCTCTCTCCGTCACACTCCCCCATTCTCCCTCTCCCTGTCACACTCCCCCATTCTCTCTCTCCGTCACACTCCCCCATTCTCTCTCTCTCTCGGTCACACTCCCCCATTCTCCCTCTCCCTGTCACACTCCCCCATTCTCTCTCTCTCCATCATCACTCCCCCATTCTCTCTCTCGGTCACACTGCCTCATTCTCTCCCTATGTCACACTCCCCCATTCCATCTCTCCATCGTCACTCCCTCATTCTCTCTCTCTCCGTCACACTCCCCCATTCTCTCTCTCTCCGTCATACTCCCCCATTCTCTCTCTCTCTATCCTCACATGCCCCCATTCTCTCTCTCTCCGTCACACTCCCCCATTCTCTCACTCTGTCGTCACACACCCCCATTCTCTTTCTCCCGTCACACTCCCCCATTCTCTCCCTCTCTGTCATCACACTCCCCCATTCTCTCACTCCCGTCACACTTCCCCGTTCTCTCTCTCTGTCACACTCCCTCATTCTCTCTCTCTGTCTCAGTCACACTCCCCCATTCTCTGTCTATGTCGTCACGCTCCCCCATTCTCTCTCTCTCCATCACACTCCCCCATTCTCCCTCTATCCGTAACACTCCCCCATTCTTTCTCTCCATCATACTCCCCCAATCTCTGTCTTTCTGTCACACTCCCCCATTCTCTCTCTCTCCGTCACACTCCCCCGTACTCTCTCACTCCATCACACTCGCCCATTCTCTCTCTCTCTCTGTTGTCACGCTACCCCATACTGCCTCTCCCTGTCACACTTCCCCATTCTCTCTCTCACCATCACACTCCCCCATTCTCTCTCTCCGTTGGTACAATCCCCCATTCTCTCTCTCTCCGTCGTCACTCCCCCATTCTCTCTCTCCGTTGTCACACTCCCCCATTTTCTCACTCTCTGTCTTCACACTCCCCCATTCTCTCTCTCCGTCACACACCCATTCTCCCTCTACCTGTCACACTCCCCCATTCTCTCTCTCTGTCGTCACACTCCCCCATTCTCTCTCTCTCGGTCACACACACCCATTCTCTCTCTCCATCATACTCCCCCATTCTCTTTCTCTCTGTCACACTCCCCCATTCTCTCTCTCTCTGTCGTCACACACCCCCATTCTCTCTCTCCCGTCAAACTTCCCCGTTCTCTCTCTCTGTCGTCACACTCCCCCATTCTCTCTCTCTCTGTCACACTCCCCCATTCTCCCTCTCTCCATCACACTTTCCCATTCTCTCGCTGTCTCTGACAACCTCACCCATTCTCTCTCTCTCTCTCTGTCACACTCCCTCATTCTCTCTCTCTGTCATCACACTCCTCCATTCTCCTTCTCCGTCACACTCCCCCATTCTCTCTCTCTCCGTCGTCTCACTCCCCAATTCTCTCTCTCTCTTATTCGTCACTCCCCCATTCTCTCTCTCCTGTCACATTCCCCCTTTCTCTCTCTCTCCGAAACACTCCCCAATTCTCTCTCTCTGTCGTCACACACCCCAATTCTCTCTCTCCGTCACACTCCCCCATTCTCCCTCTCCCTGTCACACTCCCCCATTCTCTCTCTCTGTCACACTCCCCCATTCTCTCTCTCTCTGTCACACTTCCTCATTCTCCCCGATTCTCTCTCTCTCTATCCTCACACGCCCCCATTCTCTCCTCTCCGTCACACTCCACCATTCTCTCTCTCTCTGTCGTCACACTCCCCCATTCTCTCTCTCTCCGTCATACTCCCCCATTCTCTCTCTCCATCGTCACACTCCCTCATTCTCCCTCTCTCTGTCACACTCCCCCATTCTCTCTCTCTGTCGTCACACTCCCCAATTCTCTCTCTCCGTTGTCACACTCACCCATTCTCTCTCTCTCCATTGTCACACTCCCCCATTCTCCCTCTCTCCGTCACACTCCCCAAATTCGCTCTCTCTCCTTCGTCACACTCCCCCAATCTCTCTCTCTGTCGTCACTCCCAATTCTCTCTCTCTGTCGTCACTCCCCCACTCTCTCTCTCCGTCATCTCACTCCCCCATTCTCTCTCTCCTGTCACGTTCCCCCATTCTCTCTCTCTGTCGTCAGTCCCCCACTCTCTCTCTCAGTCATCTCACTCCCCCATTCTCTCTCTCTCTGTCACACTCCCCCATTCTCTCTCTCTGTCGTCACACTCCCCCATTCTCTCCCTCTCCATCGTCACACACCCCAATTCTCTCTCTCCATCGTCACACTCCCTCATTCTATCTCTCTCCATCACACTCCCTCATTCTCTCTCTCTGTCTCAGTCACACTCCCCCATTCTCTGTCTATGTCGTCACGCTCCCCCATTCTCTCCCTCTCCATCGTCACACACCCCAATTCTCTCTCTCCATCGTCACGCTCCCCCATTCTCTCTCTCTCCATCACACTCCCCCATTCTCTCTCTCTGTCTCAGTCACACTCCCCCATTCTCCCTCTATCCGTAACACTCCCCCATTCTTTCTCTCCATCATACTCCCCCAATCTCTGTCTCTCTGTCACACTCCCCCATTCTCTCTCTCTCCGTCACACTCGCCCATTCTCTCTCTCTCTCTGTTGTCACGCTACCCCATACTGCCTCTCCCTGTCACACTTCCCCATTCTCTCTCTCACCATCACACTCCCCCATTCTCTCTCTCCGTTGGTACAATCCCCCATACTCTCTCTCTCTCTGTCACACTTCCCCATTCTCTCACTCTCCATTGTCACACACACCAATTCTCTCTCTCTCCGTCACACTCCCCCATTCTCCCTCTCCCTGTCACACTCCCCCATTCTCTCTCTC
>NW_026780925.1:0-21000 GCF_030144855.1 Hypanus sabinus
ATTAAAAAAAAACAAACAATAGGCCATAAATGTCAGTACCGACCGCTGGATGATCTCGATAACTTTGCTTGGAAGGGACTCGCCAAGTATTATGTAATGAGGAATTGTCCTCGGTGTTAAATCTACGCTGGTCATGGGGTACGAAGGGAAGTATCTGTACAACCAGGATCATTAGCGATTGTCAGTATGGGCCAGTGCGTAGTAGGTCATGTCTAATCAATCTTATAGATATTTAACAGGTAGTTACCTGCAATGCTGTTGAAGAAGTTTGTCAAGTTTCCGTGTGGGAGGATGCTCGGGAAGGATCAGTCGCTTGGCTCTCACAATGAGGAAGTAAACTGGATTCGCCACTGGGTACATTGGGGAAGCTGGAGTGTGGTAATGGATAGTTGTCTCTCTGACTGGGGACCTGTCATGAGTGGAGTGCCCAAGGGATCGTTGTTGTGTCCGTTGTTGTTGGTCATGTATATCAATGATCTGGATATTAATGTCGTTAACTGTATCAGAAAAATTGCCGATGACACCAATATTACGGGTGTAGTTGACAGCGAGGAATACTACCTGAGCATGAATCGGGATCTGGACCAGCTGGAAAAAAATGGGTTGAAAAACGGCAGATCGGATAGGACTGGACCCAGGATTGAGGTTTTTGACTGGAGAAAGTCTAACTTTGAGGAAATGAGAAAGCATTTAGAAGGAGTGGATTATGACAATTTGTTTTATCGGAAGGATGTAATAGAGAAATGGAGGTCATTTAAAGGTGAAAATTTGAGGGTACAGAATCTTTATGTTCCTGTTAGGTTGAAAAGAAAGGTTAAAAGTTTGAGAGAGCCATGGTTTTCAAGGGATATCGGAAACTTGGTTCGTAAAAAGAGGGAGTTCTACAATAAATATAGACAGCATGGAGTAAATGAGGTGCTAGAGGAATATAAAGGAGGTAAAACGAATCGTAGAAAAAAAATTAGGAAAAGCTAAAAGAAGATACGGGATTGCTTTGGCGAGTAAAGTGAAACTAAATCCGAAGGGTTTCTACAGTTATATTAATAGCAAAAGGATAGTGAGGGTTAAAATTGGTCCTTTGGAGAATCAGAGTGGAAAACTAGGTGTGTAACCGAAAGAGATGGCGGAAATTTTGAACTATTCATTTTCTTCGATATTCACTAAAGAGATGGATATTGAATTGTGTAAGGTAAGGAAAACAAGTCGGGAAGTTATGGAATCTATTACGATTAAAGAGGTTCTCAGGAATTTAAGGAATATAAAAGTGGATAAATCTCTGGATCCTGACAGGATATTAGCTAGTACCTTGAGGGAGTTTAGTGTAGAAATAGCAGGGACTCTGACGGAAATATTTCAAATGTCATTAGAACCGGCGATGGTGCCGGAGAATCGACGTATTGCTCAGGTGGTTCCATTGTTTAAAAAGGGGTCTAAGAGCAAACCTAGCAATTATAGGCCTGTCAGTTTGACGTCAGTGTTTGGTAAATTAATGGAAAGTATTCTTAGAAATGGTATATATAATTATATGGATAGACAGGGTTTGATTAGGAATAGTCAGTAATGATTGGTGCGTGGAAGGTCATGTTTGACAAAACTTATTGAATTTTTTGAAGAGGTTACAAGGAAAGTTGGCAAGGGTAAAGCAGTGGATGTTGTCTATATGGACTTCAGTAAGGCCTTTGACAAGGCTTCGCACGGAATGTTAGTTAGGAAGGTATAATCGTTAAGTATTAACATTGAACTAGTAAAATGGATTCAACAGTGGCTAGATGGGAGATGCCAGAGAGTAGTGGTGGATAACTGTTTGTCAGGTTGGAGGCCGGTGACTAGTGCTGTGCCTCATGGATCTGTATTGGATCTAATGTTGTCTGTCATATACATTAATGATCTGGATGACGGGGTGGTAAATTGGATTAGTAAGTAAGCAGATAATACTAAGGTAGGTGGCGTTGTGGATAATGAAGTAGGTTTTCAAAGCTTGTAGAGAGATTTAGGCCAGTTAGAAGAGTGGGCTGAAAGATGGCAGATGGAGTTTCGTGATGATAAGTGTGAGGTGCTACATTTTGGTAGAGATAATCCAAATAGGAAATACATGGTAAATGGTAGGGCATTGAAGAATGCAGTAGAACAGAGTGATCTAGGAATAATGGTGCATAGTACCCTGGAGGTGGGATCTCATGTGGATAGGGTGGCGAAGAAAGCTTTTGGTATGCTAGCCTTTATAAATCAGAGCACTGAGTATAAGAGTTGGGAAGTAATGTTAAAATTGTGCAAGGCATTGGTAAGGCCGAATATGGAGTATTGTGTACACTTCTGGTCACCGAATTATAGGAAAGATGTCAACAAAACAGAGAGAGTACAGAGAATATTTACTAGAATGTTACCTGTGTTTCGGCACCTTAGTTACAGGGAAAGGTTGAACAAGTTAGGGCTTTATTCTTTGGAGCGTAGAAGATTGAGGGGGGACTTGAGAGAGGTATTTAAAATTATGAGGGGGAAAGATAGCGTTGATGTGGATAGGTTTTTTCCGTTGAGGGTAGGGGAGATTCGAACAAGAGGACATGAATTGAGAGATGGGGGCAAAGGTTTAGGGGTAACACGAGAGGGAACGTCATTCTCAGAGAGTTGTAGCTGTGTGGAATGAGCTTCCAGTAGAAGTGGTAGAGGCAGTTTCGGTATTGTAATTTAAAGTAAAATTGGTTAGGCATATGGACAGGAAAGGAATGGAGGGTTATGGGCTGAGTGCAGGTCGGTGGGACTAGGTGAGAGTAAGCGTTTGGCACAGACTAGAAGGGCCGAGAAGACCTGCTTGCGTGATGTAATATTTATATGCTTATATGGTTGTACAATAAAACCACGATTCAGAGGTAAATTGACATTAGGATAAATTGGTGTGTACTTGACTTGGGAATTTGGAATTGGCATTTTGGAATGCTGGTTCTTTTAATGAGCAGCAAAAGCTGCTGCTGAACACTTTGAAACGCTTCTATTAAATTGTGGGGTTCCATTGGAAACCACGTTTTGAAGACATTGGAGCATCTGTCCTGTAATATGTAAATTACAGGTCAATTTAGACAACGTGGCGGTGTAATCAATACCTCAGCGATTTGCTTACGATTTGCTTCAGCCCTAATTCCAAAAATTATCCAGCTGCCGCAGGGTTGTCAGATTGAATCGATTATTTCCCTCTATAGCTACAGAGTACAAATATAGTTATAAATTGTTACCACAATTTCGACCCTGCTTGCGGAACACGGGTGCCCGCTGTCTGCCAGCCAGAATTCACTCTATCTACTACATCATCCAATTCGGAATCAACGCATCCAGGTTTCTCTAGATCCCATGCCTCCTGACTTCCTGAATGTTTCTACTATTGGGAACGGATCAAACGCTTATCAAAAATAATACATACACATCGACTGTTCTGATTCATCTGTTTGTTTTTCACTTTTACAAATAATTCAATCTGTTTCATAAAGGGCAATATGCCCCTCAAAAAGTCATGTTGACTCTCCGTAGATGAACTACGTTTCTCCAAGGGCCCATAAAATCCCTCCACAATAATCTTCTCCAATATTTGACGCACTACTGACATTAAATTCACTGGTCTCTAATTTGAAAGAGTGTACCTATTATCTTTCGTCAGCAGAGAATTTACATTTGCCATCCCCCAATCTTCTAGTTCTACTTCCATGGCCAGCGAAGACACAAATATCTTGTCTAAAAGTGCAGCAATATCTCGCTCGCTTTCCAAAATTACCTGCACGGTATACGGGGAATCATCTATCATCATGTTTTCCAAGTTTCCCGCGCATCTTTTTTCTGAGCATCGGCATGTTCGACCATATCTGCCTTGTTACGCTCTGTTCAAACTCATCAATGCATCCAGTGAGGAGCGTCACCGCCTGCTTGACTCCAGGCACAAGTTTTCCTCCGATCTGCCCACACTCACACCAGTCTCCTCCTGTTCTTCACAGTGCAACTCGCCAAGGGTTCTCAAGTTCCCTTCTAACTCTTCTAAGCTAGCCCGCCTGTCTTCATACAGTGGCATGAATCCTTCCCGGACACAACTGAGAAATTATGCCATACCTAAACATTTCACCCTGGGGAGGTGCCAAAGAATATTGTGTAAGTTTCAGCTGCCGTGTCAATAACTTGGCACACGTCAAAGATCCATTTCCTGATCGGTTCCTCTCTGTTCCTGTTGCGTGGTTGTTTTTCTTAATCTGGTGAAAGGCTGCATAGTATACTCCAGATGGGGTGTTCAATCACCTCATGTATCACTATTTGTCTCACAGTCTACTAACAAACGAACGCGGCATGTTGTTCTCCCTTTCTGCAGCTGCGATACTATCCCTGGTTTCCCATCCTTGAATTTACACTCTGTGACACGACCCTGTCCATTTTGAAACATCTAAAACCCGGAAAGTCCTGCAGCCATTCCTGCCCTTGTGACAGTCGAGTGTCTGTGATAGTTTGGAACATACTTCACAACCAAAGTGACAATCACACCAGCAGCATTGAACGTTTGTATTTCTACCTACCTGATCTGTATGAAGCAACCAATCTTCCGCCAATTCTGCAATTTCCGAATGACCAGGCATATGATTGTTTGAATTTATGACATATTTGCCAAACCTGTTCATTGCAAAACGGCTTTATTTCAAAACTCCGCCACTTTCCATTAGACACGGGCGTTATCTACACAGATGTCCATTTAATGTAAACACATACTTCATTCCATTCCACAGCTCTTCTCTGAATTTCCTCTGCGTCAGTGTATAGATACAAGTATTGGTACACATGCTGAGTACTTGCAACATGTACCCAAATTGTTGTAGAATGTATACCGGGGAACTCAAATATCTGTCCTCGAAAAAATAGTTTTGCACTTGCCAATTCAGGGAATGCACTACACTGGGCATCCAAAATAATATGAAATTAGCTGATATAGAAAACAACAAAATCATCGATTTTCTGCGCTTTTCCACCTCGGCATCTTTCTGACTGTCGCTGCTGTGCCGAAGCTTTCTGCGGATTCTATTTGCCACAACGATATACCTTACGGTTAACCCGTTAAATACCAGGATTAATCCGATTGGTAGCAATGGTGTTAAGATAATGTGTAGTAATTGGTATCCTCTCCACTCGGGTGAAGTAGTGTATTCATATGTGCCGGTGCACCGCCACGGCGTGTTGTCAATGATGGCGTAAGGTTCAACGGCAAAGTAAACCGGGGCACATCTCCCGCAGCTCACTATAACCACGGTCACGATAACCACCGTTGCTGTTCTCTCGGTGCAGTATCGCTCCCGCAGCTTTCGGCAACATATTGCGATGAAGCGATCAAAGGTAAAACTGACCGTAAACCAAACAGAACAGTCCGTCGTTACAGTCCGAAATACAAGTGTCAGTGCGCATACAGGAGTGAGGAGCAGGGATCTGGAATAAATGTGGATATTGTTGGTCTGTTCTATTAAAGCAAACACGATAACCACCATCAGATCCGCTGTTGCCATTGCAACCAGGTAACGGGTGATGCATTTGGAGAGTCCGCATTTTCCTCGAGATAGGATCACAATCGCCGTTAAATTAACTGCAAGAAATTTGGGAAGAAAACAGAAATACGGTCAGCTCCCTGAATGACCCCATTCTACCGAAGCTATGCAGGGGAGGGTCTGTTTGGAAGTGGAAAGAGTCCACAGTGTGTGTTCTCCGTCGCTGCACTCCGGCTGGGGGACAATGACGGATGTGAGTGACAGTGGACTGGCGACCTTCTCACAGTTTAGAGCGAGGCATCCGAGTTCCACGACTCACGGACCGGTGAGCAGTCGATCGCTCCTGTAAGCAACATCATTTCCATTATTAGAGGTGAAATAGCTGAAGGGATTGTTTGTAGCCGTGACAAAGTGGAGTCAATGAGATATAAAGCATGAGTTCTCAATTACTGACTTACAGAAGAACAGGCCTACGTGTTGAAAATAGACTGTTCCGTCTTATAAATAAGCTGCCAAAGTTGTTGTAAGATCAAAGTTTCTGCACTGACAGAGACTCAGACCTAGGAAAGCAGAGAACAGCATGACTTCAGAAAGCCTAGCAAGCTGAAATTATAAAGCAACGACAATATCGACACCAACTTAATTGAGAAAAGAAGAAAAAAACTGCCATCATAGTATGGAAAATAGAAATAAAACCATTAGATGCCCGAATCCTCCATTCCGGAAACAAGTTTCAGACGACGGTAGCATCTGTGCTTAGTAACAGTGCGGATAACGCAGCAGAGTAACGACGGCACCATACATAAAGTGACCAGCTCCGGCATCTTACCGGGGACACCGACCGCTACAAGTGTGGGATAGAAAATGGCCGCGATGTAGTAAATCGCCGGATATCCCATATTCCGTCAGAAGCAGCGTTCAGTTGTGCGGAGCGTTTCAGCTACTCAGGTTGACTGTGGATCGGTTTAGCAGACTTTTATTGAGGAGAGAGCAATTCCACTGAGGCAATTAGCGTGGCGATCACGTCAGGGACATTAGTGACAACCAACCGCACAAACACTTACGTTAACCTATTTTTACTCACTGTCCCCGTGTCATTAATTTGTGTCCTCAAGGGATATTGCAATCTATTTACTTTAAATAAAATATGATGTGAATTTTCCATGTTATTTTCCATGATACCTGGCTTCAGCAAATTAAATAGGATATTTTTATATCTGTGTTGCTTTTAAAGTCGGCATGCATATTGAAGTCGATTTATTTTGTAACATTTGACGGAGCACATTCGCTTCTGAAATTCAGGGAAGGAGATTGTTCTGGCGGGTGAAACGGAGAACACATCTTTATTAAAGGGGAATATTTGTTCATTCTTTTCCTTCGTTCATTCCAGTCATTCCGGACGGTGTGAGTGTTGGAATAGACAATGCCAGCTGACATGCGTTATAATAAAATACACTGCACTTATTTTCCTCCAAACACTGTAACAACGGTATTCACAACGGTATTTCAGAGGCCTGTGATCAAAACTAGAACGTGTCCTCGGGAGATTAGCGAGGGCTGTGGACAGTGTGAAGAACAGTGTTTTCAAGCGCAAACGTGGCGTGTTTCGCAGGAACCTGACCTCTTCCACCGCCTCATACCCGTGACGCGCCATGCAGTCGATTTAACTTTAAAGATTTTCTCAAACTAGCTACAATTCTACCAGTATTTCGCCATCCATTCTCCATTTGAACGAAAGTTACAAGTAAAATCTGTGAACATTCCACAGGTTTCAGGGCTGTTCTATAATTTGCCACGAGGTTGTCTGTTTTTACTCTGATTTGCTTTCAGCTATATTGTCTTTCATACAAGCACAGAAACATAGAAAATCTACCGCACAATACAGGCCTTTCGGCCAACAACTTTGTGCCGAACATGTCCCGACCTCAGATATCACGAGCGTTACCCATAGCCCTTTATTTCTCTAAGCTCCATGTACCTACCCAAAAGTCTCTCAAAAGACCCTATCGTATCCGCCTCCACCACCGTTGCTGGCAGCCCATTCCACGCACTCACCACTCTCTGCGTAGAAAACTTACCCCTGACATCTCATCTCTACCTACTCCCAAGCTCCCTAATCCTGTGTCCTCTTCTGGCAAACTTCTCCGCTCTGGGAAAAAAGCCTCTGACTATCCACATGATCAATGCCTCTCATCACCCTGTACACCTCTATCATGTCACCGCTCATCCTCCGTCGCTCCAAGGAGAAAAAGCCGAGTTCAACTGTTTTCAGAAGACTGTCGTCAGTATGATTATGTGCAGAACAGCGGAAGTGTTCAAGCTCACCTGTCAATCACACGTCCTTCTGCTCCTGCAGTGCACCGCTCCGTGCCGATTGCGGTTCTCGTACCGATGAGCGGCCCTTGGATTACTGGAGAAAGTCTCATCACTCTGCTCCCATTGTGGAACTCGTACTAATGTACGACCCTCGATTGATTCGAGCAAGTAATACCTCTGACTTCAAATCCATTTTCCCGAAGTGAATCACACTGTAACATTCGGGTTGAGCTCCATCTGTAACTTCTCAGCGCAGCTCTGCGTCCTGTCACTGTCCTGTTGTAAACTGTGACAACCTTCTAAAATCATTCATAAAAACACAAAAGCCGGGGGTCTCAAACTGACCAGGACTCCGCTGGTCACCGACATCTAGGGAGAAAACGCTCCAGCCACAACTACAGTCTGCCTTCTGTGGGCGTCAGTCCTGAATCCACCAGCCAACTCTCCCTGGATACCAAGCCTTCTGACGCTATGAACGGTCCTACCATGGTTAACCGTATCAAATGCCTTATTAAGATCTATTTACACCAGATAAACTTTTCTACCTTTACCAATATGTTTTGAAACATCCTCACCGAATTGCACCTGGCAGTGAGCTATGACCTGCCTCTCTCAAAGCCATTCTGATTCTCCGAAATCAGGTTCACCCAAACCTCGCAAATTCGGTTTCTAAGAAACTTCACCAACAATCTGCCCGTCACTGAAGTAGGTCCCCTATACTACAAGTGCGGCAGTGATAACGCAAAGGTAATCGCTAAGGGCGCAGAAATCTCTTCATCCGCTTCCCACAGTAACCTGGGGTTTCTCGCAGCTTCAGAAGAGGACTTATCTATCCGAATGTTTCTCAAAAGTTCCTGTACGTCCTCATTTTACATCCTCGTCCTGTCTTTGCACATCAGCCCATTTAGAACTGCCCTCCCAAATGTTAGGATCGCTCTTACTGTTGAAAATTGAAGTAAAGTCCGCGTTAAGGACCTGACCCACTTCTACCAACTCCAGCCGTATGTTTCACCTCTACCCCTGACCGGTCCTACTATCACTCTAGTCATTCTCTTCTTCACACACAACTAGAATGCCGTGGGGTTTTCAAGTTCCCTAATTCCATTCTTCAGCTCGTCCCTGGCTGCCTTGTAACTCTACAGCCGTGTCCGATCCTTGCTTTCTAAACCTGGTCAGTTTCTTTCTTCCTCTTGACCAGATGATCCACATCTCTGTCAAACATGGCTCCTTCACCTGTCCAGAACCATATGAAAGTGCTGCCTAAAATACATTCTCATTTCCGGTGTACATTTCCCAGGGTGCATCCGTTCCCTGTTTTAGCTCTGAGATTCCAGTCTAAAGCATCACAATTACATTTAGCCAATTCATTACTTTGGAAACTTCTCTCATGTGGGGAGACAGACACACAGAAAGGCAGACAGACAGACATATTTTATTAATCCTGAGGGAAATTTGGTTTCGTTAAAGCCGCAACAACCAAGAATAGTGACGAAATATAGCAATATAAAACAATACATAATTAAATAATAATGTTATTCATGCCGAGTGGAAATAAGCCCATAACTAGCCTATTGGCTCAACTTGTCTGACACTCCGAGGGAGGAGTTGTAATGTTTGATGGCCACAGGCAGGAATGACTTCCTATGACGCTCAGAGTTACATCTCGGTGGAATTGGTCTCTGACTGAATGCACTCCTGTGCCGAACCAATACATTATAGAGTGGATGGGAGTCATTGTCCAAGATGGCATGCAACTTGGACAGCATCCTCTTTTCAGACGCCACCGTCAGAGATTCCAGTTCCACCTCCACATCATCACTGGCCTTAAGAATGAGTTTGTTGATTTTGTTGGTGTCTGCTACCCTTAGCCCGCTGCCCCAGCACACATTGCAAACATGATAGGCACTGACCACCACAGCCTCGTAGAACATCCTCAGCATCGTCCGGCAGATGTTAAATGACCTCAGTCTCCTCAGGAAATAAAGACGGCTCTGACATTTTTTGTAAAAAGTTTTTTTTCTGACCCGTCCAGTTTATTGCCCGTTCGTATCCACAGATATTTTTAATCCTCCACTATTAGCAGGAGAGTGTGGTTAGTACGGGGACTGACATAGGTCCGTGGGGAGAGATCGCGATATTTGGATTCTTTAGGGAAGTGACACGATGGTGTGGGGAGAGAGCGGGGTAGAGGGATTAGTTTCAGGACTGACACAGGGCTACGAGGAATATGCTGGGATTTAACGGGGCAGTGGGGTTTGTTTGGGGTGACACGATGCTGGGGAGATAGCGAGATGGTGGCATTATTTTGGTACTGACACAGGCCTCTGGGATTAGTGTGTGTCCCCGTTTCCGAAAGGTGGGTGCCAGTACAGAGTGAAGCACACTAAAATACGAATTTTACTGTATTTTTCACAACTGTTAGGTTCGAGTTGTTCCATAAATAGTTACAATGACAAATCGAGCTCCCCTTCCCCATCCCTCCATCCAGTAGATCCCCCGAAAGCCCCAGCCCCGTATTCCCATGCTTTCACTCCAGCTTTCCTTTGCCCTCCAGGCTACGGAATCCCCGAGCCCAGGAGCACCGCCAAACACACGGGCCTACACACTTCATCAGGAAGATCTAATTTACTAGAATTGGATGTTTCTACCATAATTATACGTATAAGGTGATGAGCGGCACTGATCGTGTGGACAACCCGAGGCCTCTTTCCCAGGGACAAAATGGCTAATACGCGGGGTACACTTTTAAGCTGCTTGGAAATAGGTACCGAGGGAATATCAGAGTTCAGTTTTCACACAGAGAGTGTTGGGTGCGTGGAAAACACTGCCGGTGGCGGTGATGGAAGCGAATACAATAGGGTCTTTAAGAGCGTCTTAGACAGGTACATGGAACTTTGAAAACTAGAGGTCTATACACCAAGTAAATCCAAGGCAGTTTCTAGAGTGGGTGTCATGGTGGGCACAACATTGTGGGCCGAAGGGCCTGTAAAGGGCTGTAGGTTTCTATGTTCTATGTTTTTGTAATTGTAGTGTCGGCGACAGATGTTAGACACCCAGACATGCCTCTTACAACTGCTGTTAATTGTTCAGAGCACTATGCACTGGGTTATCTGCGGCCCCGTGTAGTTCTGCTAAATTGGCATTAGTAAACCCTTAACATGCTATCTTTTTAATCGCCCGTAAGTATTGCAAAAAAGTCACTCAATATCACGACCTGGTTTCGGAACTGGTAAAATAAGGGAATTGCAAGGACCGCAGGTTGCTACAAGCCCTTCCTGAACGAAAAGAGCTTTAAGACGGGTTTCATTCTTTACATTGTCGCCAGTGACAGATCATATTGCCGTATAAAGGGTAGAATATCATCGGTCTTCCTGTGGTGGGGCGGAATGAACAAGTCCCTCGTGATGTTTGTTTATCGCCCACCGGGAGGGAGGTGCCTGCGAAAGCAACAAGACTACGACATATTCAGGCAAAGCGGGCGGAGCAAACAGGTGAATCTTTGTTTTAATGATGAAGAAGGAAATATTATACACCCAGCCTGAGAGGAATGAAGTTGTCGAGTAGTATTAGTATTAGGCAGAGTTATACACTGTGTGCGGTTTAACTCCTCTAAAGTCTGAAGCACGGGTCCGAGTAGTTCAGGAGTTGCAGGGGGTTTGATGGCTGTGGTGACATGAGGGGTTAGGTTCTGGCAGTTTATATCATTCATTCTGATATTCGCTCGAAACCCCTTCTGCTGCTTTGTCCTTTGCACCATAATAGATGTGTTCAGTTACAGAAATAGTTTCTGCTATGTTAGTCACGGAAAGGAGCTTTTGGTGATCGCTCGGCTGAGATGTTTCAGTGTATGGAAATGCTTCAGATGTTGGCTTGTCAGGAAAAGCTGTCGTTGGTTAACATCTTAGTCAAAGTGTATTTTCAATTCTGTTTACCGCCGGGCAGAGTTGTTCTGTAAGTCTATCCTGTGTCAGGGAAACGGGAAATGAAGTCAGTTATATTGTCTCCTGATTTTTGCCTGCACTTGCTTCCCTCTCCAAAGTCACTATGCTGACGAACTGCCCCACTCGAGCAGCCGAGCACAGTCCCCTTTAACCACGTCCCAATGGTAACGGAATATCCATCATTATCATTTCCCCCTCTATTCCTCTGGGGAATTTAAAGGCGCTTTGTACTGCAGAGCAGGTGGCGTCCACACACCACTTTTCAGAACTTCTCAACATTTCCAGGCAAGGAGTTATATATTTCTCAAATTTACCCCGGAGCCCGGAATTCAGACGGGGTCTATAGACCAGTTACCTCGGTGGTGTCAATTATATATTTTTGGATATGCTGTAAGAGTTCTGAATTTGCTTTTTTTTATTTCTCTCCCATTTCCTGTTCCAATACGCAAATTATAGTCATGTCCCTTTTTTGAGACCCCTCGACGTTCAGAAGCAGTCCTAAAAATGGGGTCATCTTTCCTTGCATAGTTCGTTGTCTTGCCGTCTGTCCCCCTCCTGCCCCTCTGCTTCAGTTGCCTGAGCGTTATCTGGCGGGGTCGGGGTGTTTGATTCTGTCGTGTAGCATCTGCTAACATGAAAACTTTAAACATTAACCATTAACAATGAGGCCACACTCAGGTTGATGGAGCAATATCTTATCTCCCGCCTAGGTAGCCTCCTACCTGCCGGCATGAACATTCAACTCACAGACCACCGTTGATAACCCTGCCCCCCCCCCCCTTACCCCATCCCTATCTATAATTTTAGTCTGGTTCTCTTTATCTCTCTCCCTCCTCGCCCGACTATAATCCTTCCCCTAGCCCTACCTTTCTTTCTCTTTTATTTCCCATAATTATCCACGTTCCCCTAGACCATTTCCCTTCAGCCTGTCACTTCCCAGCTCTCTCCTTCATCCCTCCCCCCACTTCATATCCCCACCCCCCACGACCATCCCATGTTACGTCACTCCTGATGAAAAGTTTCGGCCTGTCGTCACTACCTCCCCCATAGATGCTGTCTGGCCTGCTGAGTTCTGCCAGCATTTTGCGTTTTTTTTTAACATTAAATCCTCGTCCAGACCTGATTCCGGCCTGGGCTCAGGCTGTCTAGATGAGGATAGAGACGCCTCCTCTTTGTTTTGTTTGGACATCGTTTGGTCAGTCTGTCCTTTTTTTGTTGTTTCGGAGATTGGTGTCTCTTAAATTCCTCCAGCATTTATTCAACTCAAGTCAAGTTTACTGTCATTTAACTGCACACAAGCACACCGACAAAAGAGACAACGTTTCTCCGACCCAGGGTGGAAAGCACAGCAGCGTACACAACACATGCAACGCACAATCACGTATCAAAGCAAGGACAACATCCTCCGATTAACCAGGCACAAATAAACAAATTAAATTGCACAAATAATAACACCATATTATATAATCATAATCCCACGTAGGGTCTCCGTCTCCGCTACCAGTTTCTTGTTGAAAATATTTGATTTTCATTAACTAAAAAGACTCCCATAGAGACACCGTCCTTGTGTCCAACTACACAAGCCACTAGTAGAAGGAATCACATATATAGTATATCCAATTTCCAACCAGACCTCATCAGGAGGGGAGACTGGCGGCACCAGCGGGTCTCCCCGGGATTTCGCTACTCGTTCAATCTGTTGGAGCTACATTCTCATTTTTTTTCTTTAACTTTGCAGACGAAATCCTCCCCGCATTTCTCTCATCAACTTTCCTATCATTATTTACCATCTTCCTTCAATCTACTTACCTGGTTTTCATCTTTATCTTTACAGTGAACTTTCTCCCCCGCATTCCTGATCAACTTTGCTGTCACTAGTTCCCATCCGCCTTCAATCTACTTACCTGGTCCTGCAAAGGAAAGACGGTCAGTCGCAGGCACAAGCGCGAAGGAAATTTCGTTACATTCGTCTCTTCAAGTCTTATTTATATCCACTGGTTTTATTTATTAATCGGAGAACATCTCTGGTGGGACTAGGATCCGGATCCGGATCTCCTTATTTCACACAACACTTCACATAATTCTGCCGTCTTTCCGACTCGGTTCCGCCGATCCCGTCCTTTCTACCCTCTCATGTGCCAGGATCATGGAGGCACAAAGCTGATCAGAGTTGTTAAATTGTTTTTGCAAGCTTGTGTTAATACAGCCGGTGGAGAATATACGCAACACACACACAAAATGCTGGAGGAACACAACAGGCCAGGCAACATCGATAGGAAGAAGTACAGTTGACGCTTCATGCCAAGACCCTTCGTCAGGACTAACTGAAAGAAAAGATAATTACTATTACCCTCGCCCTCGTCTCTCTCTCTCTCTCTCTCTCTCTCTCTCTCTCTCTCTCTCTCTCTCTCTCTCTCTCTCTCTCTCTCTCTCTCTCTCCTCTCTCTCTCTCTCTTTCTCTCTCCGTATCGCTCCTTGGCATGCCTCTCCTGCAATCTTTCGCTCGACTCCCATCTCTACCAACGTCTTCTATCGTCTTCCCTCTTTCGCCTTGTCTTCTCGCCCGTCTCGCTCATTCCCCATCTTATTTCCTGTCTCTTTCCCTTATTATCTCCCCGTATCCCTAGCACTGTCTCTCTTTCCACACTATCTTCTAACTCAGTTCTTTTCTCACCTCAGTACCCGTTTCAGCCCCTACCTGTCTCATCCTCCACACTCCCCCTTTGTCTCAATTGCCCTGTCCCTCTCCCAGTGTCTCTCTCTCCCGCTTTGTTACTGTCCGCCAGCACTCGCTACCCAGTCCTGTTCCACGTCTCTTCCTGCCCCCGTCTCATCCTCCAGACTCCCCCTCTCTCTCAGTCGCCCTGTCTCTCTCCCTGTGTCTCCCTCTCCCACTTTGTTACTGTCCGCCAGCACTCGCTACTCAGTCCTGTTCCACGTCTCTTGCTGCCCCTGTCTTTCTCTCTCCGAATCTCTTTCACACTCTCTCTCCTCAAACACTCACTCCGCCATCTTTCACCCCATAATCTCTCTACTACCCCAGTCACGCTGTCGTTCCCCAATCTGTATCAGCCCCAATGTTCTCTTATCACTTGAGCACAGCATTCTGTCTCTCATACCTCTTCCACGCAGTGTTTCTGTCCATACACCCTTCTCTCTACCCCAGTCTCTCTGTCCCCTCAGCCTTTCTCACCCCTCCACTTCTCGCCCACTATCTCTTTCTCCCTCAGTCTTCCGCTACGACATCTCTCTATCAACGATTTCTCTTTCACCCTGCCTCTCTCCCCAATCCTGTCTTACGTTCTCGCCCTCATTTTATCTTTGCTGCTCCCTCTCTACTCATTTAATTCTTCCTCGTTGTTCTCTCCCACGTTCATCTTACTTTCTGTTTGTCTCTCTGCACCATGTTTCTCTCTTCTGACTTTCTCCACTTATATCTCTCCCTCGTGTTCCCCTGACAAGGTGATACAACTCAGCTTGGAATTTAACAACGGGAAGATGAAGTCAGATACGGGGTGATTGTTATGTCCGTGGCCTAAGGTTGAAGGAGTCAACTTTAGAAAATCTCGGTAGAAGGAGGTGAGTTATTAACTTCAAACTTTCTACCTAATCACTTAAAGAGTTGACCTGCACGTGTAGGTAATCAGAGCTGTATAATTCGTCTCCTTCTAGCTTTGGCCATGAACTTAGCAATCAGCCCTGCTATCGACCGCTTCTGGAGGTCCAAGACGCCGACTTCTACAAGGAAGGGACCGTATGCTCCACGACAGCTAGACGAAGTGTATAAATGTAGGATGGGACTATGCGGAAAAATAATTGTGCTGGGTTTTCTAAAATTTACTCCTTCTACCTCAGGCCACGAACATATAAATCACCCCTCGTATATCAGTGAAGAAAAGTGAATTACTGAGGCTTGAGAGAGGACTTGCTCAAAACTGTTTGGGAAAGAACACTGTCAGCGATGACGGAACAGCAGCAATGGCTGGGTATTCCTGAAGCATTTCGAAATCCGAATAATATGTCCATCGAAAAAAGAAGTATTCTAAAGGCAATATGACACCACCGTCGCTGTCATGAGAAGTCGAAGCCAACATGAAACCCAAAGAGAAGGCATAGCTTATAGAAGAAAAAGCATAATGTAGTGCTAAGCTTGTTGCTAGCAGAAGGCAAGAAATAATTAATACTTGATGTCTTTGAAATAATGAAATGCGAAGGTAAACGATCCCACCATTTGAAGAGGATGACAAATGTTTCCTCAGATGCATAAAGTGTAAAAAGAAGCGGTATTGGATATCGGACCGCTGTAAAACGATGCTGGAGAAGTAGGATTAGCAGGACAAGAAAATGGCGGGCGAACGGAATAAGTACTTATTGTATCTGTCTGCACTGTGGAAGTTAGGAGCGGCAGGGGGCAGAGATATTGGAAGTGTGTCATTACTCTTGAGAAGGTACTTAGAAAACTGCAAGCTCAAAAGGTACAAAAGTCAACTGGACCAGGATTCTGAAAGAGATACCTGAAGGGGCAAGTTTCAATAATCAATTGATTCTGACATAGTTCCAAATGAACAGAAGATTGCTGTTGTCACTCCTCTCTTCAAGAACGGAGAGACGAAGAAGAAAATAAATTATACTCTGAACCGGGGTGGGAAAAGTGTTGGAGTCGATTATTAAGCGGGTGGTTTTCGAGACACTTGGAGGCACATGATAGAACGGTCTGTTGCGAGGACGTGGCGGTGGAACGAACCCAAATGCTGAACACGGGCGCGGAGACCGTATCGGGAGACGCTGCCGTTGTAAGCGTTTCAAGGCAGCATTTACCCGGAGTCTTGGTCTTGGAAGATAATTCAGGAACAAGGCTAGATTTGGAACTGTCAGTCCTAAAAACCATGGAGTGAGGTTACTCGTACACGAGTGGACCAACGAGTGACACCTTCGAGTAGTGGTCACAGTATTCTTATACTACTTTAGTTGATGGATTGCAGGTGTTCGTAATTATTGGAACTTGGGAATTGATTGGGAACTAAACGAGGTTATAAAGGCCCAGTTCCTGAGGAAGATAGCCAGTTGCCAGAAGGGACCATGACAGACCTATCTCATTCCCTAACAGGAGGCCCAACACTGCCCTTTCTCTAGGTGGTACCTCTATGTATTGCGGCAATGAACTATCCTGCACACATTTTACAAACTCCAAACCATCCATCCCTTTTACAGTATGGGCTTCCCAGTCTATGTGAGGAAAATTAAAATCTCCCACAATCACAACCTTGTGCTTACTACAAATAACTGCTAGCTCCTTACAAATTTGCTCCTCCAATTCTCGCTCCCCATTAGGTGGTCTATAATACACCCCTATAAGTGTTACTACACCATTCCCATTCCTCAATTCCACCCAACTAGTCACCCTAGACGAGCCGTCTAATCTATCCTGCCAAAGCACCGCTGTAATATCTTCTCTGACCAACAATGCATCACCTTCTCCTCCTGCCCCTCCGATTCTATCACACCCGAAGCAACAAAATCCAGTAATAATTAGTTGCCTTTCATACCCCTCCATCAGCCATGTTTCACTAATAGCTACAACATCATATTTCCAGGCATCAATCCATGATCTAAGCTCATTCACCTTACTTACAATGCTCCTAGCATTGAAGTAAATGCATTTAAAAAATTCTCCATCTCTTACTCTCTCTTTATCCCTAACGGTGCAAACAGATTTGCTATCTTCTTTTTCTTCCTTCTCCCATTCATCTTTGGTCTGAGCGCTCCCCTTCTCTATCAACTGCCTATCATCAATCACACACTGTCTGCAAGCTTTCTCTATTTGTGAACTAACCTCCTCCCTCTCTGTCTCTTGAATTTGATTCCCATCCCCCAACCATTCCAGTTTAAAGTCTCCCCCGTAGCCTTAGCAAATCTCCCCGCCAGGATATTGGTCCTCCGAGGATCCAATTGTAACCCGTCCTTTTTGCACAGTTCACAACAGGCACAAAAGAGGTCCCAATGATCCAGAAACTTGAATCGCTGCCCCTTGCTCCAATCCCTCAGCCACACATTTATCCTCCACCTCATTCCATTCCTACTCCCATTGTCGCGTGCCACATGCAGTAATCCCGAGAATACTACCTTTGCGGTCCTTCTTCTCAACTCCTCTCCTAACTCCCTATATTCTCATTTCAGGACCTCTTCCCTGTTCCTACCTATGTCGTTGGTACCTACATGTACCACGACCTCTGGCTCCTCACCCTTTTCAGGATATCTTGGACGCGATCAGAAACATCCTGGAACTTGGCACCAGGGATGTAAACTGCCATCCGGATCTCCTGACTGCGTCCGCATAATTGCCTATCTGACCCACTAACTATCGAGTCCCCTATTACTACTTCCTTCGCATTCCTTTCCCTACACTTCTGAGCCACATTGCCAGACTCTGTGCCGAAGACATGGCCATTGCATCTTCTCCCAGATAGGCTCCCCCAGCATCCCCCCCCGCCAACACTACTCAAACAGGAGTACTTATATTCAAGGCGTACAGCCCCTAGGGTACTCTCTAGTACCTGACTCTTCCCCTTCCATAACTTAAACATGAAACACTTGTCTGCCTCCCGTGACCCTGGTGTGACCACCTGCCTGTAACACCTCCTCATTCTCCCAGACCAGACGAAGGTAATCGAGCTGCAACTCCAGTTCCCTAACACGGTCCCTTAGTAGCTGCAGCTCGGCGCACCTGGCGCAGATGTGAACGCCCGGGAGGCTAGGTGACTCCAGGACCTCCCACATCCGACACCGAGAACAGGAAGCTGCCCTCACACTCATATTCCCCCTTTTCTCAATTAACAGGAAAAAAATGAAAACAAAACCTCCCTTGCCACGCCCGTTTCCGCCTCAGCCCGTAGAGCCAAAGCTTTGAAGCTTCACTCGGCTCCCGTCTCACTGCTCTGCCCGCAAACGACGCCTCCCGCTGTAAGAGGCTGTGTTTTAAATCTGCCGCGTTTCATTGCCCGAAGCCACAGGGCTGCGCGGTCCCGCCTCTCTTAACCCCGATGAGAAGAAAAAATCAAAACGGCTCCCACAGCACACCCGCTCCGATTCTCAGACTTCCTTCTCCAAATTCGCAGCCAAAGAGTCGACCTTCACATCTCGGACAACCATCTAAACCACGCGTGCTCTAGAGGAGGTTCAAACTGACAGCGTCGGCATTTCCACACCGTGTACTGACATTCTGCTAGCGCCAGGGGGCCCTGCAGAGTCAGCACGCTGCTTTGAATATCAGAAATGTCTGATGAGAATAAAGACTTTCCTGAAGAATGATTGCCTCCTCTTTCAGAGAGACAAACACTCAATCTGGAAGCAGGTTGGGAAGGAGAATTGAATAGCTGGACCGAAGAGTGACTAAGCATCTACGTGAAAGAAATGTGAAAGTTTCTTCAGAAAACACCATGACGGAATCCATAGTTGAATAAATCACAATTTGACCGCCCGCTGCATGGGAGATTTTATTTGTTGACCTTCCCTTCTCTGAAAACGAACAGAAGCGGCCCTAAAGCCCACGCCTGCCGAACACCACTAATCAGCTCCGTTTAGTCCCACTCCTTGCATTCTGGCATTCAGACGGTCTGCCATCCATCATATATTTTTGTATTAAGGGCGTTTTATCCTGTTTAGAAACCTCAAGCGCGGCACATTGTCAAAGATCTTCTGAAAATCCAAGTAAACAACATCCACTGACTCTCCTGTGTGGAATCTGCCTTTTGGTTTCCTGAAATAATGCCAACAGATTTATAAAGCTTTACATGCCCTTCAGGAAACCACGGTAAAATCCGCCCTATATTATCATTACTCTCCATAGACGAGAAATCTCATCATTAATAATGGAGTCCTACATCTTTCCAACCAGTGAGGTCAGGCTATCCAGCCTATAGTTTCTTGTCGTTTGTACAACTTAGAGTGGAGTGGATTGACATTTGTTACTTCTTACACTTCTGGACTCTTCCAAATCACAATGATTATTCAAAGTTCACCGCTAATGCCGTCCTCAGCCACGTCTTTCAGATAGCGCAGGCTGTTGTCAGATCCACAGCCCCAGTTTCCTCGGCGCAAATACTTTACATCTGGCAACAAATGGCGACAAACTGATCAGATCTCAATGTTGCAGTGAACCAGACAGAGCATCCTGGTCTCCTCCAGCTGGTCCAGCTGATTAGTGCTTCTATCTTCACGTATTTCAACCTCTCAAGCATCTTCTCCTTAGCAATAGAAACTACACTCACTTCCATCAATAGCAGTCGCAGCCTTCTTTCATACTGCTGGTGTCATGCACGCTGCAGAATGATGTAAAATATTAGGTTCATCGTTACCGCAAAGGAAAGAGGGATTATATTAATTATTGTATTAATGGGCGTGTTGGTGAATTGCAGAGTTTGATTAGACGGTGGAATATTAGTGGGTGGGTTGAGAGAGAGGTGAAAAGGATTATATTGGGTACAGCATTAAGGGGCGTATGGGAAGGACATTATGGAATTACACTAGGTGAAGTATACGAGGTTAAGTCGATAAAGCGGAATTTGGAATTCTGTCTGGTCTGAGGAGGTGACATGGTGCAGGGTGAGGTATTAACGGAGAGCAGAGGGTTGGAAGAGAAGGCGAAATTATTTTTTACGAAGGGAGATCTAGGTGTAACGATACTCATTGGTGGGTTAATGGGTGTATAGAGGGAAAGGCTGTTAGGGGATGGGAGATATTGATTGAAAGAAGTTGAGAATGGGTTTGAAACACTAGTGTAGTAATCGTTCTGTATAAGGAGTGGACGTTAGGGGACGGGAGATGTTAATCGGATCGTGGAAGGATGTTGTAATGAGTTTGCAATATTAGTGTAGTAATCGTTGTGTCGGGGGTGCTCGGTGACGGGATATATCACTCGGAGTGTGGGGCTAGGTTAGAATGGGTTTGAAATAATGGTGTGGGAATCTTTGTGCAGAGGGAGAGAAGATTGGTATTTGAGTGGGGATATTAATGGTTGAATGGATGATGATAATACGCGAAGTGAACTGGTGTGTGATTGGAGGACTCACTTCTGATCCTCAGTAGGTCAGGCAACATCTATGACAATGAATAAACAGTCTACGTTTCCGACTATGGTCTTTCATCAGAGCTTGAACAGACAGTCGAAGTTGCCAGAATATGAAGGCTTGCAGGGGAGGAGAAGAGGTAAGATACCAAGGAGGAGAAATGAGGAATAAGGAGGGAAG
>NW_026780926.1:0-20953 GCF_030144855.1 Hypanus sabinus
TAATCTATTTACATACTGATTACACCAAACTGTGCAATCCGAGGTTTGCTACATTTTGGTGAATTTAATGAATTAATTTTAGACCATTTGTCTGAATTTGTTTGTATCCGGTATGGTATGAATCTTCAGAGTTGTCATCAACAAGAGAAAATCTTCAGATGCAGATATTTGTTTGACTCGTGACTGATGTTGGCGCGATCTTTCGCCTTTACTCTTTTCCTTATATGCTGCCTTGCCTGCTGAGTTCTTGCAGCATTTTGTGTGTCTTCTGTAATTAATTACGCTTCCACTGCAGATAGGTACTTTAAATGGACGATTCGTGGAGAGCGATATATTGAAGTAAATCCTGACATTGTAGCTTGTGAAATTTTGTTGACTCTCCTACATTTATCACTCTCCTCAAGACTATAAACTATTGATGCAGTTTGTGTTTGGGAGACTCTACCGAGAGAGTCTGGAAGAAACACTCTGTTTGTGGTGATGAATAAAAACTTTCACTTCCACGAAACCAGAGATTGGAAAGATTGGGCTTGTACAAACTGGAATTGAGGAGATTGAGAGGGGATCTGATTGAAACGTTTAAGATAATTAAAGGATTTGATAGGATTGAGGCAGGAAATAAGTTCCAGATGTTGGGAGAGTCCAGTACCAGAGGGCATGGATTGAGAATAAGAGGTCAGTTATTTAAAACAGAGTTGAGAAAAAACTTCTTCTCCCAGAGAGTTGTGGAGGTGTGGAATGCACTGCCTCGGAAGACGGTGGAGGCCTATTCTCTGGATGCCTTCAAGAAGGAGCTAGATAGATATCTGATGGATAGGGGAATCAAGAGATATGGGGACAAGGCAGGGACTGGGTATTGATAGTGAATGATCAGCCATGATCTCAGAATGGCGGTGCAGACTCGAGGTGCCGAATGGTCTACTTCTGCACCTATTGTCTATTGTCTATTGAAACCCTGCAACAACTTCAGTGACTCAGTCACAGTCAGTACATTGCGAAGCTCACCCATGACTCAGACCTAGCCCTAATTCATGCCTAGCAAACTCAGCAGCCCTATATTTGTTGACACCTGAAATATGCCTGCATCCCCAAATCCATGTGCAATCCTAATCCGTGAGCACCCCAAGTACTCGAGATCCCCTTGTGAATAGTACGTTATCACAAGTGAAAATAATTTCAAACAGAATCATTTCAGACTGATCACAAAATGGCTTAAAAAGCAAGAACAACGCCCACTTATTTAAGTCTAAAAGTAAAATTACCTTGAGATTCACCACACCTCCAAAATCCCTGTGCACCCATGCATCCGTGTGAACAGTAAACCATCTGATACCAGCAAATCCTAGTGCACCATCAAATCCATCAACACTCCGACATGCACACTAGATTATTCCAGAGCAAGAATCATTCCAGATGTAAAGTCTTCGAAGACATCGGAGGGATTGGTAGATATGAAGGTTAAAGGGACAATCTTACCTGACAAAGCTGTTGGAAATATTTGAAGAAATAGCAAGGAGGATAGTCAAGCGGTTGTGTACTTCGATTTACAGAATGCCTTTAACAAGGTGCCACGCATAACGCCAGGAATTCTTGGTATGACAGGAAATAACTTTCAATGGATTTCCACAAGTGCTGCCACCGATCCTTTTTACTTTATTTGCCCATAATCTGAATGATGGAACTCATGGTTTTGTTTCAATGCTTGCCGGCGTTATGAAGATAAGTGGAGGGGCATGTAGATTTCAGGAAATATGGAGGCAACCGAAGGACACAGATTCGTTGAATTGGCAAATAAATGGCAGATGGATCTCCGTGCCGGAATGTGAATGGTCTTGCACAATTTGGTGGAAGATATTGAAGTTTTGTCTATTTTATGAATAGAGAGTAGACAAAAAAAACAAACAAACAAACAAAGAGCAAGGAGACTTGAGAGGCCTTTGTGCAGGATTGCGTATTGACTAACTTGAAGTTTGAGCCTGTGGTGAGAAGGCAAATGCAATATTGGCATTCATTTCAGGAGGACTAGAATATAAAAAGAAAGGCTGAAATACTGAAAATGTATAAAACAGTGCTGCGGCCTCAATTAGCGTATTGTCTGCAGTTTTGGGCCCTTCATCTTAGAAAGGAGGGAGTGAAACTGGAGAGGATTCAAAGCAGGTTCACGAAAATGAGTCCAGGATTGAGTGGCTTGTCACACCAAAAACTCCTGGTGCCTCTGGGTCTGTATTCGCTGGAATTCAGAGGAATGAGGCGTGATCACATTGAAATTTATCGAATAGTAAATGGCGTCGAGAGAGTGAATGTGGAGACGATATTTCATATGCCCAAGCGACCCAATGTTGCTGTTTTATTGGATGATATTCTGGGCTTATAGTCTTATTTATAACCACAAACAGACCTTTTCTTGAAGACCCTCTCGGTAGCGTCTCCTAAACTACAAAGACAAAATTTACTTCAACAGGTTATGTCAGACAACTGGTTTATTTGAAGTACATATTTGCATTGGATGCACATATAATTTATGCGACACTACTGAAGTAACAGAGAGCTTTGTAGGACAACTTAACTCTGACAAATGATCTAAAAACTTCTGAAAGCTGAGAACTCAGGAGCCCCAAATTTCTGTTCTGAGGGTTAACACATGGACTGTAAGGAATACAAGGCGTCGGTAAGAAGGGTCCATTGAATGCGACGTAATGGTTGGAACATACACCGTGAGCCGGGGGGACAGTTCCTGAGCTTTACCTTTCTCAGTTCTATGTAGCTGACAGACAAACAGAGGGCAGCGAATTTTATTTTATTTTCTGTGACCATACATATATCTCAATGGTGAATGGACGTTGACATATTTTTGACACGGTGATAAGTTGGTAACGCCTTACACGAGCAAGCTGATGGTGGTTGCTGGTAATCAGAAGTGAGAGAGAAGGTTACAGTGAGATGAGCTGCGATCACAATTGCTGCAGAATAAGATTGGAGCGCCGTTTAATTGGTATTTCATTTTTTATCTATTTTTGTTGATTTAAAATATATAAAGACAAATACAAATCAGAGAAGTTCCAGCAAATACATATTCCAATGGAAGTACAAACAACAACAAAAAAGATTGTACACAATCAAAATCATATATAGTATAATATTCAGATTCTTAAAATTCACAACTCCTCTTAACAATTCAAAAAAAAACTCAAAAATTTACATTATCAAGAAAAGAAAAAAAAAACACTAAACTATCCTATATCAATCAAACAATAAAACAAACAAAAAGAAGACTGCGCATTGTATTTGAGTATGTAATTACAAAGTAGGGGGAAAAGCCTTCCAGTCAAATCTGTAAAGTCACGGAGAGAAGAAAAAAGATTACCTGAAAAAGTGATAAAAGTGAAAAAAGAAGAAAATTTAAATCATATGAAACTCTTGAATTTAAGGTCGCCAGGTTTCGTTAAATGCAAAAGATCTATCAAAGGTCCGACTTCTAATTCTCTCCAAGCTTAAACACGACATAACGGGGGAGATCCAAAGAAAAAAAAACAGTAGGTGGATTAGGATCATTCCAATACAACAAAATAGTTTATCTTTCAGATGGCCTCCTAAACTGATGGATGAAAGCTGTACCGACACAAGATAAAGTGTAGAGCTGGGTCAAATGGTGTTTGAATCAATATCCTCTATGCTGGATGAATGCCACTCCTAATTTAAAGCCACCAGTCACATCACAATGTTCATTGTTTGTAGTTTCATAATTAATTCGCTAAATTAATCATAATCTGCCACCCAGGGACTTGTCTGGCATAACCAGTTTATAAATATATTTTAAAAAAAAACTTTATTCTTAACTGTGTTGAAATCAGTCCCTGAGGAGTCGCTAAATGGTTTTAAAAACTCCAGACATATGCTGTCTCAATGCTTCATTCCGAGAGATCTCTAAAAGCGCAGGGGACAAATAACAGGACAGAGAAAATGTCTCCAATGTTGAATAGGTACCTAAGTGTGCAACGATTATTGTATGCGATCATTGCCTTCATTGGAATTCTCGGTGAGTGAGCAGAGAATTAATGTTTTGTATTTCTGTGTGTTAAATGGGGTGAACATGTTTATGATCATTTTACCAGCTTCCAACTTGATGATCATTGGACCAATATACATCAGTGATATCGATCCTGTCAATCAAACATTTTTATTTTTTTCATTTTTAAAGCTAAGTGAAACTATGTTTATAACTCACCTCTAACACTTTAAGACCATATCCCATGGGATCGGCTCAAACGTTGTTCTTGCGTTTAACGACACCTTACATAGAGTGATGCTGGTGCTGGGGCGTGCAGTCTTCCGACAATGTGTGACTGGGAGAGATTCACATTGTGTGGTTGAATGTTTCTGAGTTATTGATCAGAGTTAGCACACGGTCCTTTAATCTGATCTTTTCCAGAGTTTACCTGTACCGAGAGCAGGAAGCTCTTTGGGACGGGGTGATTAGAAGGGATTCAGTGGGACTTTGCCCAGAGTTTGTATTCAGTGTTTCGGACAGGCGGTACTCTGGAAAGGCGTGATGGGGAAGTATTTTAATAGCACCTTGTCCAAATTTGTACCAGTGCCAGGGATAGGTAGCTCTCCGGGAGCGTCTTGCTGGGAGGGTTTACTGGTTCTGAGTTACTGATCGGAGTGAACCTGCTCCTGCTTCTATACTGACGTCTCCCTGCAGAGTCGGAGAGTTAATATTTGTGTCCGATCAACTGAAATAAGGTCCATTGAAATGTACTGAGCTGTAGAGTTAATCCAATAATTAAAGCATTTGTTACATAGATCCCTCAGCATTGACTATGAGATCGTAAATTGAATCAGCGCTTCTCTCTGAAGAAGGTTTTCGGCTCGAAATAATGAGTGAGTTCAATTTCAAGAATGCTTCCTGACCCGCTGCGCTCCTACAGTGCTTCGTGCGCGTTTCTCCCCTATGTATGCCTTCTTGGCTCCATCAGATGCTGACTTTCAAGAAGCCTGGGCAGTCACTGTTAAATCAATAAAACCGGTATCTTTAGCGACTGGAATTGGGATTAGAAACAATTGTTGACGCTCATGCAGCTCGTTTTTATTCCCCGATTATTCGCCACATGTCGTCTAATCGTAACACTGAAAAAGACGGTTCAGAGACAGCATGACCACTGATTTTGGAGAAGAAGCCTTTCACCGACTCCAGCACTACCGACATGTATCTAAAACCCGAGTCTGTGTTAATTCCCGGAAAATCTGTACAGTAATTTCCATTGTTCTCTCTCTCTCTCTCTCTCTCTCTCTCTCTCTCTCTCTCTCTCTCTCTCTCTCTCTCTCTCTCTCTCTCCTCTCTCTCTCTCTCTCTCTCTCTCTCTCTCTCCCCCCCCCCCTCTCTCTCTCTCCAGTGAATTCAGCTGCGATTATGATACTGTCTCGAGGAAAATGCGACCTCTCTACCTGCACCAATCGCTACCTGATGGCGATGGCAGCGGCCGATCTCCTGACCATTGCCACCGAGGTCATTTTGTTTCAAATCAGATTGTATTACTTAACGTGGAGTTTTCTGAATATTACCCCTGTCTGTACAATTATCGAAATCCTGAGGTATACAGCCGCAGACTGTTCTGTCTGGTTCACCGTCACTTTCACCTTTGATCGATTTGTCGCCATTTGCTGCCAGAAGCTGAAAACAAAATATTGCACTGGCAAAACTGCGGCTGCGGTTGTAACAACAACAAGCGTAGTGTTCTGTCTGAAAAACGTGCCACGGTACTTCACATTAGAACCCACAGAGATCATCGACAGTGTGCCGTGGTTCTGTGCATACAGGGACAGTGTCTTCACTGACCCAGGGTGGGTAGGGTACGATCGGCTAGATACGTTTTTAACTCCATTCCTCCCTTTCGGCATAATTCTGTTGTTGAACGCTCTGACAGTCAGGCACATTTTAGTGGCCAGTCGGGTCCGAAAGGGGTTGATGGGTCAAAGCAAGGGACAGAGACGCAGTGACCTGGAGATGGAGAGCAGGAGAAGGTCTGTGATTTTACTCTTCACCCTCTCCGGCAGCTTCATCCTCCTGTGGATGACGTACGTTCTAAATGTCATGTATTATCAGCTCTCGAAAAAAGGTTTCGATTTTAATGATTCTGAATGGATCTTCCACCTCGTCGGCTATTTGCTGAGGAACTTCAGCTGCTGTACGAACACATTTATTTACGCTGTGACTCAGTCGAAATTCAGGGAGCAGGTGATCAGTGCGATGAAATATCCGGTCACCTCGGTGATTCAGTTCATTAATAAAGTCGCGTCCTGAGCACAACGCATTCCGGTCTCCAGCTGCTCACATTCTGCGACCTGTATCCAAGGTGGTGGTGGTGGTGGTGTGTGTGTGTGTGTGTGTGTGTGTGTGTGTGTGTGTGTGTGTGTGTGTGTGTGTGTGTGTGTGTGTGTGTGTGTGTGTGTGTGTGTGTGTGTGTGTGTGTGTGTGTGTGTGTGTGTGTGTGTGTGTGTGTGTGTGTGTGTGTAAACGGGACAGAGTTTTGACAGGATGTTGCCAAGACAAGTGGCCTGCGTTACGCAGAAAGTCTGGCCTGGCAGGGACTTTACTGCTTGCAACTTTTGAAGAATGTGAGGCACCCAAATCGAAACGGTTACAATTTGGAGAAGTTACGATAAACCGGACTGCAACATTTCGTTTCCGGGGAACATCAAAGTTGTTCTTGTTGTTCCATGGAGTGATTCACCGCATAATGTCCCAGTCGTCACTCCCGCTAACTATTGGAGTATATAGTAGACTTCCATTGAGTGCACTGCTTCTACGTTCCACCCATATAGCCTCAAAAAACTTTATCGCCAAAATGACATCTCTAAATGCTGCTATTACACCCCTTCTCGTTCGGCTGAACCTCTATCTCAGTGTCACATCTGTAGTGTCTATATCTCTCTGTCTTCCCTTCGCTCAGTCATGTTCATGTTCCGGTGGTAATATTCCAGTCATCACAGCTCTTTCAGGCTGAGATTATCCAACTGATCTGTTGAACGTCGGCCACAAATTGTGATTTGTAAATGAGTATATCTGATACGATTTATAATAAGCATTTCTGTGCACCAGATACAAAGCTCCTCAGAAGGATATCGATACCCTGCAACGACAATATCCAAATTCACTCTCAAATTATAACGTAAATTATAACCTTTATATTTCGGAAGTATGTGGATAACACCACGCTCTATTTTATCAACCCTGTACCATGCCCAGAACAAGCAGATTCACAAATCCGTCTCGTCGTTTCCATTACTAACCCACTCATTTCGCCTCTGCAACCTCTCCAATGCAATCTCATCCTCAACATTCCCTGCACTATCTCCAGTACAATCACATCCCACATCCCCTCTGCACTCTCTCAAATACAATCACAGCCATTCCCTTCTGCACTCTCTTAAAAACAATCATACCCAATAGCCTCTGCACTGTCTGAAATGCAATCACAGCGATTCCGCTATGCACATTGTCCAAAGAAATCTGATCCTCAATCACCCCTGCACTATGTCCAACACAATCATATCCCATATTCGCTCTGCACTCTCTCAAATACAATCATAGACAATCCCCTCTGCACTTTTTCAAATACAGTCTCACCCCAATACCTTCGACACACTCTCCAATATAATCACATCCAAAATCCCCTCAACACCTCACCAACATACTCTTACGCCAGGTACCCTGCACTCTGTCCGAGACAATCACATTTTTTCTCTAACATCTCCAGTACGATCACATCCTCATCCGTTCTACACGGTCCCACAGAATCACTTCTCTAATGCACTCTTTATGGTCTCCAATGTAATCACGCCCACAATCCCTTCGGATGCCTCTGCAACACAATACAATCACATCTCAAACACCTCTGCATGCACTCCATTACAATAGCACACTTATCTCTTCTGTACCCTCTCCAGTATTATCACATCCCAATACCCTGAGCATCCACTTCTATTAAATTACTCACCAAACCACCTCTGCCCTCTCTCCAATTTAATCACACCCCAATCCCCTCTGCTACTCTTCAACGCATGAAGTGATTGATAATTTCGCGGCCTATGGCAGACGGAGTCAATTTTAGAAAACCATGCACATTTATGTTTTCCTACATTTACACAGTCCAGTGGTCGTGGAGCACTCGCATCCCTTCTTTGTAGAAGTCGGCTTCGTGGACCTCCAGAAGTGGTGCACAGCAGGGGTGATCGATATGTTATTGGCTTATGGTAGAAGGAGATGTTATTAACTTGAAACGTTCTGCACTTTCACTGAAAGCATTGAACAGCACGTGCATGAAACGAGAGGTTTGTAACTCATCTTCACCACGAACTTATCAATCACCCCTGCTACGGACCTCCTCTACAAAGTTGGGGATTTTGTTGATAAATAAATGTGCTAGGGTTTCTAAAATTGACTGTTACTAACTTAGGCCATGAACTTATCCATCTCCCCTCCAATAATCACAACCCAATATCCTCTGGACCCCAAAGCATACAGGAAAGAGCATAATTTTCCTCGGCACCTTTTCCAATATAATCATGAGCGCAATGCGCTCTGCACTATTCACAATGCAATACCACCCCAATCGCCTCTGTACTTTGTCCTATGTAATTATATTCCAATAATCCTATGCACTCTCTGCTGTGCAATCGCACACAATCCCCATGCACCCTCGCCAGAACAATCACAAACCCAATCCATTATGGGACTTAACCGATAAACAATCCTCTTGCAGACCCCTTGCAGGCTCTCGAATATAATCACACGCCTGATCCCTCGGCACTGTGTACAAGACAGTCGCATCCGATTCACATCTACAGTTCGTCCTATACAATCACAATCCAATCCCCTCTGCACCTTCTCCAGAGCAATCACAACAATCACAGCCTAAAGCATTCTGCAGCATCTCCTATACAACCACATCCCTAATCTGCACTGCATCCTCTCCAAGTTCCTTTGAATAATTAAATTAACAAGAGTAGGTAAAGAAGACAGCAGTTAGGGCAGTCGAGTGCTCCGTATGCAGTATGTGGGACGTCAGGGACAGCACAATTGTCCCTGATTACTACACCTATGAAAGGTGCAGTTCCTGACAAACGGAATTGGGGAACTGGAGCTGGAGCTGGATGAACATCGGATCATTCGGGAGGCAAGGCAGAAACAGACAAGAGTTGCAGAGAGATCGTCTCCCCTAAGAACTAGGAGGCAGGTAGCTGGATGAATGTCAGGAGAGGGAAGTGGAATAGACAGAATGAGCAGGGCGCCCCTGCAGCCTTTTCCACTAATAAAAAATATACCGTTTTGGATACTTTTGGTGAGGGCGACCTGCCAGGGACAAGTTGCAGTGGTGACGAATCTAGCAACGACACTGGACTCTCAGCGCAGAAAGGAAGGAGGGAAAAGAAGAGAGCAGTAGTGATAGGGGATTCGATAGTCAGAGAGACAGATAAGAGGTTCTGTGGGAAAGATCGAGAATTCCGGAAGTTCTGTTGCCTCCGTGGTGCCAGGATCCGCCAGATCTCGGACCGAGTTCTCAGTATTCTCAGGAGGCAGGGTGAGCAGCCAGATGACGTGGTCAACGTAGGGACCAATGACGTGGATAGGAAGGGGGAGGAGGTCCTGCAAACAGAGTATAGGGAGTTAGGTGCACAGTTGAAGGGCAAGACCTCCAGGTTTGTAATCTCAGGATTGTTCCCGTGCCACGTGCTAGTGAGGCTAGAAACAGGAATATAATGCAGCTAAATACGTGGCCAAGGAGATGGTGCAGGATGGCGTTCTTCTTGTTTCTAGACAATTGGGCTTTGTTCTAGAGAAGGTGGGACCTGTTCCGACGTGTCGGTTTGCTCATGAACTGGAGGGAGCTAACATCCTTGCAGGTAGGTTTGCTATTTCTGCTAGGTGGGGTTTGAACGAGATTTGCTGGCGGAGGGGAACCAGATTGTTAGAGCTGATAGTGAGGTGGAGGAGGATAAAGGTCATGTGAGGACTACACGTATAGACAGTAATCAAAGGTTAGTGCGTGGTAGAAATTTTCTCAGCTACATCTATTTCAATACAAGTATTCTAGGTAAAGCAGATGAGTTCAGGGCGGGGATTGACACGTGGGATTAGAAAATCATTGCCATTAGTTGCAGGAGGAGAAGGACTAATAGCTTAATGCTCCGATGTTCCTTTGTTTCTGACGTGACAGAGGGGGATGGATGAAATGGGGAGGAGTGGCATTACTAATCAAGGAGAATATCACATCTGTGCGTAGACAGGACAGCTGGGAGGGCTGGTCTACACAGGCCATATAGGTGGAGCTGATTAACGGGAAATGTGTGTCCACACCAATAGGGTTGTATAGTAGTCCGCCCAATAGTCAGAGAGAATTGGAGGAGCAAATCTATAGAGAGATAGCAGACCGATGTAAGACACAGAAAGTTGTAATGGTAAGGGATTTTAACTTTCCACATATTGGCTGGGACTCCTAGACAGTGAAAGGATTAGATGGCTTGGACTTTGTCAAATGTGTTCTAGAAAGATTTCTGAATCAATATTTAGAGGCAGCAACGAGAGAGGATCCAATACTTGATCTCCTATTGGGAATCCAGACAGTTCAGGTGACAGACATATGTGTAGGCGAACATTTTGATCCAGTGATCATAATACAATTAGTTTCAATTTAATTAAATATAAGGATAGGTTTGGCCCAAGGGTTGAGGTTCTAAACTGGAAAAGGGCCAATTTTGAGGAAATGAGAAAGGAGATTGGAAAAGTGGATTGGGGTAAGTTGCTTTCTGGCAAGGATGTGTTTGGTATCTGGAAGGCCTTCAAAGTCCAAATTGTCAGAGTGCAGAGTTTGCATGTTTCTGCCAGGATTAAAGGCAAAGTTAACAGGGATAGGGAACCTCCGTTTTCAAGGAATATTGTTGATTTGGTTAGGAAAGAGAAGTGTATAGCAGGTGTAGGCAACAAGACAAATGAGGTAGTTGAAGAATATAAAAATGTAAGAAAATACTAAAGAAGAACATCAGAAAGGCAAAACAGGACAGGCAGCTGCTTTGGCAGAGAATGTGAAGGTAAACCCCAAGGGTTTCTACACGTATATCGAGAGTAAAATCGGTCCGCTTAGTGGTCGTCTATGTGTCGAGTCTCACGACATGCGGGGGATCTTAAACAGTTTTTTTTTTTGCAACAGTATTTACTCAGGAAACTGGTGGAGAATACACTGACGGAAGCAAAACAAGCAACAGTGTCATGGAACATGTAGAGATTAAAGAGGAGGAGGTGCTTGCAGCTTTACAGCGAATAAAGGTAGATAAATCCCCCGGGCCTGACATATGTCTTCGGGCCTTGAGAGACACTAGTGTAGAAATTGCAGGTGTTTTGTCAGAACTATTTAAAATGCCCTTATCGACGGGTATGGTGCCGGAGGATTGGAGCATAGCTCATGTTGTTCCGTTGTTTACAAAAAGGCTCCAAAAGTAAACCAAGTAATTAAGGGCCAGTGAGATTGACATCAGTAGTAGGTAAATTATTAGAAGGTGATCTGAGAGATCGGATATACAAGTATTTCGACAGCCAAGGGCTGATTATGGGTAGAGAGCTTGGCTTTGTGCTTGGAAGATCGTGTTTAACGAATCTTGTGGAGTTTGTTGAGGAGGTTACTAAGAAAGTAGACGAACGAAAGTTTGTGGATGTTGTCTACATGGACTTTAGTAAGGCCTTTGACAAGGTCCCACATGGGAGGTTAGTTCAGAAGGTAGAAGCACTAGGTATAAGTAGAGAGGTTGTAAACTGGTTTCGAAATTGACTGTGTGGGAGAAGATAGATAGTGGTAGTGGATGACTGCTTTTCCACTGGTGGCCTGTGACTAGTGGTTTACCTCAAGGATCTGTGTTGGGATCATTGTTGCTTGTTGTCTATATCAATGTTCTCGATAATAATGTGGTAAATTGGATCAGCAAGTTTGCTGACGACACTAAGATCGGAGGCGTTGCGGACAGCGAGGAAGTCTTTCAAAGCTTGGAGAGGGATCTGGACCAACTGGAAAAATGGACAAGAAAATGGCAGATGGAATTTAATGCAGGCAAGTGTGAGGTGTCGCATTTTAGAAGGAAAAATCAAGGTAGGACATACACGGTAAACGGTAGGAACACTGAGGAGTGCCGAGGAACAAAGGTATCTGGGAGTTCAGAAACTTAATTCCCTGATTCACATTCTGATCTCAGAATGGTGGTGCAGTCTCGAGGGGCCGAATGGTCTACTTCTGCACCTATTGTCAATTGTCAATTGTCTATTGTCTATTGAAAGTGGCGTCACTGGTAGACAGTGTTGTTAAGAAGACTTTTGGCATTCTGACATTCATGAATTAAAGTATTGAGTATGGGATAAGGAATGTTATGAGGAGGCTGTATAAGACATTGGTGAGGCCAAATC
Organism: Hypanus sabinus; assembly: GCF_030144855.1. NCBI lineage: Eukaryota > Metazoa > Chordata > Chondrichthyes > Myliobatiformes > Dasyatidae > Hypanus > Hypanus sabinus. Next base: position 12,449 of record NW_026780926.1, read on the forward strand.
TGGATTATTGTGTATAGATTTGGTCACCTAACTATTGTAATGATATCCGGAACATTAAATGAGTGCGGACAAGATTTACTACGACGTTGCCAGGTCTTCAGCAGTTCAGTTACAGCGAAAGATTGAACAGCTTAGGACTGTGTTCCTTGGAGCGTAGAACAATGACTGGAGATTTGACAGAGGTTTACAAAATTATGAGGGTTATAAACAGAGTAAATGTGAATAGGCTCTTTACACTTAGATTAGGAGAGAAAATTACGAGAGGACATTGCTTTAGAGTGAAAGGGGAATGGTTTAGTGGGAGCATTAGTAGGAACCTTCACTCAGAGAATGGTGGGAGTGTGGGATGAGCTGCCATCTGACGTGGTATTTGAGGGCTCACTCTTAGGTTGTAAGAATAAATTGGGTAGGTACATGGATGGGAGAGGTCTGGAGGGTTATGGACTGGATGCAGGTCAATGGGACGAGCGGAATAATGTTTCGGCACAGACTAGATGGTCTGAATGGCGCGTTTATGTGCTGTAGTTTTCTATGGTTCTATGATTCAAAATAATCATACTCCTTAATTCCATTCACTATGTGTGCACAATACAATCACACAACTCTCCCCTTTGCACCCTGTCCAATACAATCAGATTCCATATCCTCTCTGGACCATAACCCATGCAAGGATGTTCCTAACACGCTCTGCATCCTCTGAAATGTAATCACACACTCAATCATATCCGCTCAGTGTAATATAATCACACCACTCTCCCCTTTGCACTCTCTCCTGTACAATCACATCCCGAATCTCCTCTGGACCGTGAATCATACAAGCACAACGCTAATACCCTCTGCATCCTCTCCAATATAATTAAACTCCCGGTGTCCCCTGCACTGAGTACAATAAAATCACACCCAACCACTTACTCATTTTGTCCTCTACAATCACATTCAACTTCTCTCTCCACCTTTTCAAGTACAATCACAACACAATCCAGTCTAAATTCTCGCCATTACAATTGCACCCAAATCCCCTCATCAGCCTCTCCAATACAATCACACCCAATCCCCTCAATACACTGTTCATTGCAATATTATCAGCAATCTGCTCTGCACTCTGCCTAGTACATTCACATCCCAAATCTCCTCTGCAACTCTCTCAAATAATCACACCAAATCTCCCATGTACTCTCTCCAATCCCCATAGCACATTCTTGGAATACGGTCCGCCCTAATCCCTTCTGCACACTCTTCAAAACAGCCATATCCCAATATCCTATGCACTCTCTTGAACACGATAACATCCCCAACCCCACTGGTCCCTCAACGAAACCACCACATCTGTAATACCCTGTGTAACCTCTTCAGCAAAATAACTCCACCAATCACTTCTGCACACTCTCCAATGGAGTCACACCGCAATCCCCTCTGCGCTCTCCCCAATACAATCACGCCCCTATCTATGCTGCACCATCTCCCAAACAAACGTATTCCTAAACTCCGCTGTATCCTCTTCATTAACATCACACCGTAATCTCCTCAAAACCCTCTGAAATGCAATCGCATCCTCAATCCCATCTGCATGCTGATTAATACAAGCACACCCAATCTTCTATGCACTGTCCCCAATCCATAAAATCGCATCCATATAATCTTTGCATTCTGTCATGTACAATCACCTGCAAAATCCATCTTCAGTGCAGTCACACACTCAATCCGGTCTGGACCGTATCAGATACAACCACATCCCTAATACCCTAATACAACATACGCCCAATGCCCTCGGAGCCGTCTCCAATATAATCACAACCTCAATCACCTCCATATCCTCTCCCATATATAAACATAAAAATTTAGAAAAGCTACAGCGCAATCCAGGTCCTTCGACCCACAAAGCAGTGCCGAACATATGCTTACCTCAGAAATTATCTATTTTTCCCTACAGATACATATCATCATACGTGCATAGTGTACAATACAATCACAAGCCAATCCCTTCTGCACTCACTCCAATACCGTTACATGTCTAATCCGCTCGCCATTCTCTGCAATTTAACCACACACAAAATCACTCCTGCACATTTCCTACCCAATCACAGCCAGAACCCCTTTAGCACAGTCTCCAATAAATTACACTTCCAATTACTTCTACATCCTCTCCAAAGCGAGCACACCAGCAAACCTCTCTGCAATCTCTTCAATATTTTTTTTCTCACAATCCCATCTGCACGCTCATCAGTACAATGCATCTTTCCCAACACAATCACAGTCATAACCCTCCGCAACCCATCCAATACTTTTTTCACCCTCTCCTATGCAATCAGATTTCGTTCTATCTCTGCCCCCTCTCTGTACAATCACATCCACAACTTCTCCAGCAGCGTCGTTTAAACTTTGGCTGTGCCAAGTTAAGTTTATTTACAGTTTTCTCTGGTGGTTGCTGACTGAAACTGCACACAATACTCCAAATTAGGCGTCACTAATGCCTTATATAACTTCAAGAAAACGTCCTATTTCCCGTAACCCATGCTTAGATTTACGAAGGCCAATGTATCAAAATGTTTCCTTATTTTCGCCATCACTTTCAGTAAACTATGGACTTGTATCCCCAGGTAGCCTTGTCTCGCCGCACTCCTCAGTACGTTCAACTTCACAGTGGAAGACATAAACTGGTTGTTCCTACCGAGGTGCAAAACCACGCATGGGTCTTCATTAGATTCCATCTGACAAATTCCGTCCATTTTCCCATCTAGTACAGACCATCCTGCAAGTCATGATTGTGTTCCTCTATTTCCACAACTCTCATGGTATCATCCAAAATGTAATGATCCATTCCAGCACAGTAACATCCGAGTAGGTAATGGAGATGCCAAGCAACTCTGAGGCACTCCACTAAACACAGGCCTCCAGTCAGAGAGGGAACCACCTACCATCACTTGCTTGCGTCTCCCGCAAAGCCAATGTCTAATATAATTTATGTTGAATACGAAACTTCTGAGCATTCGTGAAAAAAAGCATTGCTTACGAAACTTTGTCAAATGCATTGCTAAGGTCCATGTAGTGAGCATCCATTGCCTTGCCTTCATCAACTTTCCTGGTAACCCAATATAAAACCAAGACATTAATAGTTAGACTCGACCAACCACGCAAGGCGCCATGTTGACTATCCATAATAAGTCCATATCCTATATTTTTGTCCAGTCTCATAAAATGCGTTCCAGTAATTTTCCCTTTGAATACCTTTCAATAGCTTCCCAGTACAATACCACAGCTTTCCATAACAATGACAATGTGAACAGGCCTGCCACACCCTGGTTTATTTTTAGAGGCATTCCTAAGCAGCTAAGCGATATTGCATATCCTGCAATCTGCAGCTTGGTCGCCTGTCGCTAGTAATGATTTGCATGTCTCCGTTATTTTCGCAGTTGCCTCCCACAGTGGTTGGGGATTGTTCGGTCTTTGGGACGTATCTAACCTAATGTGCCTCAGGACAGCAAACATCTCCACCTCTGAGATCTATATCACGTCCAGAAGTTGATGCTGCTATGTTTCACTTCATATATTCTCTGAGACAGACCGCCGAGTAAGTACAGATGCAAAAAATAAAAAATCAAAAACATGCAAAAAAAAATGCATTTAAGACTTAACCAATCTCTTTTTGCACGAGGCATGCATTAGCATTCTGGTCTTGCAGAGGAGCAATTGTGGCTCTTGAAATCCTTTTGATCTCAAACTATCTGTAAAATTCGTTTCAATTCTCCTTTACTTTTTCTGTTAGGGCAACATCATTTAGTTCTCCTGATTGCGTTCTTAAGTGTTCTCTTGCATTTCCTATAAGCACCACCTTTGATTCTACTTGACTATCCTTGCTATGTACCTCTTTTTTTCGTAACCAGAGCCTTAATATCTTTTCAAACGGAAATTCATCTACAGTGGTCAGCTTTACATTTATTCCGACTAGGTTTATATTCTGAAAATTTCACTTTAGAAAGCCTTCCACTTACGAAGTACATCTTTGTGAAAACAGTTTTGCTGTAAACTCTTGATGCAATGTCTTCCCTGACACAAACTTCTGTTACCAGATCTGTGTCTCAGCAAAATTGCAGATCAAGATCTCATACACTCCACCTGCAGCTCTTTCTATATTCTCAACGTAATTGAATCTAGCTCATTGTCCTGCCAGATTTTAGTCAAATAGCTAGTCTAGAATGACAGCTACCAATTGGAATTAAGGAGATTGAAAGGGGATCTGATTGCAACATATAAGATTATTAAGGGATTGGGCAATATAGAGGCAGGAAATATGTTCCAGATGCTGGGAGAGTACAATAACAGAGGGCGTGGTTTGAGAATAAGCGGTAGGTCATTTAGGACAGAGTTAAGTAAAAACTTCTTCTCCAAGTGAGCTATGGGGGTCTGGAATGCACTGCCTCGGAAGGCAGGTGGAGGCCATTTCTCTGGAGGCTTTAAAGAAGGAGCTAGATAGGTATCTTATGGATAGGGGAATCAAGGGATATGGGGACAAGGCAGGAACCGGGTATTGATAGCAGATGATCAGCCATGATCACAGAATGGCTGTGCAGGCTCGGAGGGCCGAATGGTCTACTTCTGCACCTATTGTCTATTATCTATTGAGTAATTAGTCTATGGATGTTTCCATATATTCCCAGTCACATCCAGTATCTCAGCACTTGACGTTCCTAGAGGACGTTGGGACTAATCTGATGCTGGATAGTCCGGTCTCCGCCTGCCATTTGAATAATTGACTAGCGTGAAGAAATAGGGCGGGGTTTAGAAAAATGCAGCTTGCCTACTGGTCGGAATCGACGTCGACACATCTGATCTACTCCTCGCCACACATTTTGGCTAATTATCTCATCAGTTCTGATTTGAAAAAGAGGTATCTCAGTCAGTGACAGCAGGGGAAGGTGGTGGGAATGGCTTACGAACGGCTGAGTGTAAATGTTCACCCTCTCTGCTTCTGCTATTATCAGTTCATCACCATAGTGAGGCTTATCAACTTGATTCAGGCAATGCTAGCCAGCCTCGGCGTCAACGAGCAGCGTGGATTTCCGTCGAAGTCCATGCAGAACGGCGGTTGTGTCTGGGTGCTGACGATGGTGTTGAAGCCAAGAGCGATGGTGGAGGCGAAATCCATGTCCTGCAACTGTCCTCCGGCCGCATGGCATTGCCTATTCAGCATCTGGCTCTGATTAACACCGTACATTGCGAGGAGATTTAGTTCCTCTGTAAACTATGAGATCACCTGGTCCGTTTCTGGTCTGGAGTTGTCCTTCCGAGGAGAGAGCGCGGCCTGGCGGCGTGCGGGATTGGACGACCTTTCGCAGAGTACACAGCGGCTGTAAATTGCAACGTGCCTCCATATAGGGTGTCTGCAACAGTGATATTCACAGTGGGCTGGGGTTGGGGGAGAGGAGGCAATTCACATTCAGTTTCAGAGTTTTGCTTTCAGTGATCAGTGCACTGTGGGGCTGCAGTGGCGGCTCCCATTTCTGCAATCAGCTCACAGTCATTGTGGGCTCGCTGTTCTTTTTTAGTAAAACGACGTTTTCATCTTTAAAACCACAAACCAGGCCAATCTTGTTGCATACTTTCTTTGAAACTAATAACGTTGAGAACACTCGATGCAAAGTGAACCCCCCACCCTCATTGCCGAATAGCAAATAAAAAAAATGCACTTTCTCTTTGGAGTTAGACATTCTGATTATGTGAAATTTCTGAACACATTTGATAAACTACATGCCATCTTTTTTTTTACTGTATTTGAGTCCCATTCAGAATTCAAAAAGTTAAAATCACTTTATGTTTCTTGCAGAGGTCTGCAATCTGTAAAACCGTAATGCCGAAAGATACAGTTGAAGAATTTGCTCAAGTCTGCCCCGCCATGGATGATCCATTTTTACTCTTAGCTACCTTTTCCTGTCTTTTCCTTTAATCCCTTCATCTCCTGACCATTCAAAAAATCAACTGCTGCCTGAAATATAGTTCAAGGTTTCGAACTAAAGGCCCATGGTCAAATAAAAGCACAGATTCGTAACGGTTTGGATACGAATTTCCTCCTCATCTCCGTTCTGCAAAGGCGCCCATCCATTCTGAGGATCTGCCCTCTGTTACTAGACTCAGCATTGAAACCATCCTCTCCACATCTACTCTATCATGGCCTTTCAAGGAACGATCATTATAATGAATCCACCCCTTACTCTTCCGAATTCTTGTGAATATGCGCCCAGAGACATCAAACGCACATTCTATGGCAAACCGAAGATATTTTCGTGAATATCATTTCAACATTCTCCAGTGTCTGTTGCAATTAGCGAAGGAAGGGAACCCAAGTGTAGGACACAGGCAATGAGACTGAGTTTGGTTGCTTACACGGGTTTAAACGCCGAACATCAAACAGAAGGGATCTTGACACCGAGCCCTGATATGAAGCCTTGATACGAAACCTTGACTCAGAGAGACGGAGGCTCATAAGTCAACCTTGAAACTGGAGCTAAACTTAGAACAAACGGTTACCTCACGGGAAAAAGACCAACGAACTGGAGAATAATGATTGCAACGCCAGGGTTCTTATGCTGCAGGCTTTGATGGAAACCAGGTGTGCCGTCATCCAAGAGAATTAGCAGTAACTGGGAAATTAACGGTCGGAATAAAGGCAGAATCAAAGGATATTAGGAGCAAGATAGGGAATTAACGATCGGGACCATGACAGTGTCAGAACATTCTTGCTAAGTTAATGTTCCCAATACTGTTCACAGCACTCTAAGTGAGGCCTCACCAATGATTTATAAAGTCTCAGCATTACGGCCGTGCTTTTAGCCATGCTACCGTGGAGACAGAAATATGGGAAGAGGGGGTGGGGTGTCCCTGTTGGTGTGGAATGAGATTCAGTCCTTAGCAAGAGATGACTTGGGAACAGGGGAAGTAGAGTCTGTGTGGATTGAGCTGAGGAACAGTAAGGGTAAAAAGACCCTAATGGGTGTTGTGTACAGGCCCCTAAACAGTAGCGTGGATATTGGGTACAAGTTGATTAGAGAGTTAACATTGGCATGTGCTAAAGGTAAGGCAGTCGTTATGGGAGATTTCAACATGCAGGTGAACTGGGAGAATCAGGTAGGTGCTGGACCCCAGGATAGGGAGTTTGTGGAGAGTCTAAGGGATGTATTTTTGAACAGCTTGTGCTTGAGCCAACCAGGAACGAGGCTATTTTGGACTTGGTGATGTGTAATGAACAGGAATTGATAAGTGATCTTGAAATAAAGGAGCCATTAGGAAGTAGTGATCATAACATGATAATTTTTTATCTACAATCTGAGAGGGATAAGGGCAGATCAGAGGTGTCAGTGTTGCATTTAAATAAAGGAGACTACGGAGCCATGAGGGAAGAGCTGGCCAAAGTTAAATGGGCGGATGCCCTGGCAGGAAAGACAGTGGGTCAGCGGTGGCAGATATTCTTGGGGATAATACAAAAGATGCAAAAGCAGTTCATTCCAATGAGAAGGAAGGATTCAAAGAGGGGGAAGGGGCCACAGTGGTTGACAAAGGAAGTCAGAGACTGTATAGCATTAAAGAAAAAGAAGTATGACAGGGCTAAGATGAGTGGGAATACAAATGATTGGGGAAGTTTTAAGGAACAGTAGATCTTAACTAAAAAAGCAATACGGAGAGAAAAAAAAATCAGGTATGAACTCAGTCTAGCCAGGTATATAAAAGGGGATAGCAAAAGCTTTTTAAGCTATGTGAGGAAAAAGAAGATAGTTAAGAACAATGTTGGCCCCTTGAAGAATGAATTGGGAGAAATTGTTATGGGAAACAGGGAAATGGCAACAGAATTTATTGCGTACATTAAATCTGTCTTCACCAGGGAGGACACAAGCAATCTCCCAGATGTATGGATGGGCCAGGGTCATAAGATATCAGAGGAATTGAGACAGATTGACATTAGGAAAGAAACTGTGATGAGTTGACTGGTAGGACTGGAGGCTAATAAATCCCCGGGTCCGGATGGTCTGCATCCGAGGGTTCTAAAGGAGGTGGCTCAGGAAATTGCGGATGCATTGGTTATCATTTTCCAATGTTCCTTAGATTGAGGATTAGTTCCTGAAGATTGGAGAATGGCTAATGTTATCCCACTTTTCAAGAAGGGAGGGAAGGAGAAAACGGAGAACTATCGCCCAGTTAGCCTAACGTCAGTCGTGGGGAAGATGCTTGAGTCCATTATTAAGGACGAATTAGTGGCACTTCTTGATGGCAGTAATAGGATTAGGCAGAACCAGCATGGATTTACCAAGGGCAAATCATGCTTCACTAATCTGGTGGAGTTTTTTGAGGGTGTAACAAGGATGTTAGACGAGGGTAAGCCGGTGGATGTTGTGTACCTAGATTTTCAGAAGGCATTCGATAAGGTGCCACATAGGAGATTGGTGAGTAAAATCAGAGCTCATGGCATTGGGGGCAGGGTTTCAACATGGATAGAAAACTGGTTGGCAGATAGAAAGC
>NW_026780927.1:5000-12500 GCF_030144855.1 Hypanus sabinus
GAATCAGCCTTCATTCCGACTTCCGAGTTGGGACTTGGAATAATTTCGACTTCTGCCAAGGTCTCGGATCGGCGGTGGGACCTGCGGTAGTGCCACCGAAAATGCCGCCCCTCGGCCGGCACGGCCCTCCGAATACGTCCCCTCGCGGCTCACCGCAGCGGGACTTTGTCAGATTTTCGATCGGGCCGTAGCCCTATTTTTGGCGGAGGGACCTGCGGTAGTCCCACCGAAAATGCCGCCCCTCGGCCGGCACGACCCTCCGAATTCGTCCCCTCGCGTCTCCCCGCCGCGGGACTTTGTCAGAAAATCATTCGGGCAAGGTTTCGATTCGGCGGCCCGAGCACCGGTAGTCAGCCCGTATATGCTGCCCCTCGGTCGGCTTGGGCCTGCGGATACGTCCCGCTGACTGACTTCCGCCATTGGGAATTCGTCCGAAAATCCATACGGGCGACCTTGGGAAGCGTGCGGAAATACCGCCGCGCGGCCCGGGTTAACGAAGTGGGGAGGCCCGTAACGCCCGTCGACCACTCCTAAGTGGTCGAGAAAAACGCCTCCCCGTAAATCTCCGGAAACCCCGCCAATGCCCCCGTACAGAAATTGCATGTGTCAAAGGGGCGGCCGTATCTGACCCCGGCTGCCGAGCCTCTGGAACTCCTGCCCGGCTACGACCCTCAAATCCGACCCGCATCCAGACTTCCGGAGCGGACTCAGTTAACGAATTGCCACCGGGCAACTGGTTAACCGGCAGTTCTCGGACGGCTCGTTAGCCGTGCCGACCGACCCCCCCGGCCGTGCGGTGGAGCAAGACAACAGTCCCCGGGCGGGCAATCGAGTTCCCGACCGGGCCCTGGCAGATCGTTAACCGGCCCGACCGGGACAAGTCGTTAACCAACTTCGGCGTGACAAATGGTTAACCGGCCGGGCCGGGACAAGTCGTTAACCAGACCCCAGCAGGCACTGCGGTAACAGACCGGGTCCGGTGCTGACATGCAGAACAGGACAAAGACTTGGGCAGCGGCCCGGCGCGGACAGTTCTTCCGTTCGCCGGCTCGGTGACAATTGGTTAACCGACCGGGCTCAGGCAAATCGTTAACCGACGTCGGCGAGACAAATGGTTAACCGGCTCGGCCGGGACAAGTCGTTAACCAACTTCGGCGTGACAAATGGTTAACCGGCCCGGCCGGGACAAGTCGTTAACCAGACCCGAGCCGGCACTTCGGTAACCGACCGGGTCCGGTGCTGTCATGCAGAACAGGACAGAGACTTAGGCAGCGACCCGGCGCGGACAGTTCTTCCGTTCGCCGGCTCGGTGACAATTGGTTAACCGACCGGGCTCAGGCAAATCGTTAACCGACGTCGGCGTGACAAATGGTTAACCGGCTCGGCCGGGACAAGTCGTTAACCAACTTCGGCGTGACAAATGGTTAACCGGCCCGGCCGGGACAAGTCGTTAACCAGACCCCAGCAGGCACTGCGGTAACCGACCGGGTCCGGTGCTGACATGCAGAACAGGACAAAGACTTGGGCAGCGGCCCGGCGCGGACAGTTCTTCCGTTCGCCGGCTCGGTGACAATTGGTTAACCGACCGGGCTCAGGCAAATCGTTAACCGACGTCGGCGAGACAAATGGTTAACCGGCTCGGCCGGGACAAGTCGTTAACCAACTTCGGCGTGACAAATGGTTAACCGGCCCGGCCGGGACAAGTCGTTAACCAGACCCCAGCAGGCACTGCGGTAACCGACCGGGTCCGGTGCTGACATGCAGAACAGGACAAAGACTTGGGCAGCGGCCCGGCGCGGACAGTTCTTCCGTTCGCCGGCTCGGTGACAATTGGTTAACCGACCGGGCTCAGGCAAATCGTTAACCGACGTCGGCGAGACAAATGGTTAACCGGCTCGGCCGGGACAAGTCGTTAACCAACTTCGGCGTGACAAATGGTTAACCGGCCCGGCCGGGACAAGTCGTTAACCAGACCCCAGCAGGCACTGCGGTAACCGACCGGGTCCGGTGCTGACATGCAGAACAGGACAAAGACTTGGGCAGCGGCCCGGCGCGGACAGTTCTTCCGTTCGCCGGCTCGGTGACAATTGGTTAACCGACCGGGCTCAGGCAAATCGTTAACCGACGTCGGCGAGACAAATGGTTAACCGGCTCGGCCGGGACAAGTCGTTAACCAACTTCGGCGTGACAAATGGTTAACCGGCCAGGCCGGGACAAGTCGTTAACCAGACCCCAGCCGGCACTGCGGTAACCGACCGGGTCCGGTGCTGACATGCAGAACAGGACAGAGACTTGGGCAGCGGCCCGGCGCGGACAGTTCTTCCGTTCGCCGGCTCGGTGACAATTGGTTAACCGACCGGGCTCAGGCAAATCGTTAACCGACTTCGGCGAGACAAATGGTTAACCGGCCCGGCCGGGACAAGTCGTTAACCAGACCCGAGCCGGCACTGCGGTGACCGACCGGGACCGGTGCTGACATGCAGAACAGGACAAAGACTTAGGCAGCGGCCCGGCGCGGACAGTTCTTCCGTTCGCGCCGGCTCGTGACAATTGGTTAACCGGCCCGGCTGGGACAAATCGTTAACCGACGTCGGCGAGACAAATGGTTAACCGGCTCGGCCGGGACAAGTCGTTAACCAACTTCGGCGTGACAAATGGTTAACCGGCCCGGCCGGGACAAGTCGTTAACCAGACCCCAGCAGGCACTGCGGTAACCGACCGGGTCCGGTGCTGACATGCAGAACAGGACAAAGACTTGGGCAGCGGCCCGGCGCGGACAGTTCTTCCGTTCGCCGGCTCGGTGACAATTGGTTAACCGACCGGGCTCAGGCAAATCGTTAACCGACGTCGGCGAGACAAATGGTTAACCGGCTCGGCCGGGACAAGTCGTTAACCAACTTCGGCGTGACAAATGGTTAACCGGCCCGGCCGGGACAAGTCGTTAACCAGACCCCAGCCGGCACTGCGGTAACCGACCGGGTCCGGTGCTGACATGCAGAACAGGACAGAGACTTAGGCAGCGGCCCGGCGCGGACAGTTCTTCCGTTCGCCGGCTCGTGACAATTGGTTAACCGACCGGGCTCAGGCAAATCGTTAACCGACGTCGGCGAGAGAAATGGTTAACCGGCCCGGCCGGGACAAGTCGTTAACCAGTCCCGAGCCGGCTCTGCGGTAACCGACCGGGTCCGGTGCTGACGGGCAGAACAGGACAAAGACTTAGGCAGCAGCCCGGCGCGAACAGTTCTTCCGTTCCCCGGCTCGTGACGATTGGTTAACCGACCTCCGGTCCACCCTCCGAAAGTGCCGCCCCTCGGTCCGAACGTCGCTCCCAACACGTCCCCCGGCTGCTCCCCGCCGCGGGACCTTGTAGGTTTTGAATTCGGCGGAAGCCGTAGTTTTGGCCGAGCGCCATAACACGAGCCCTAGCCCCAGCCCAAGCCCTAACCCATATCCTAGCCCTAGCCCTAACCCTAACCCTAACCCCAGCCGTAACCCTAACCCAGGCCCTAACCCTAACGCTAACCCTAACCCCCGCCCTAACCCTAAACCTAACCCCAGCCCTAACCCTGAACCTAACCCTAACCCTAGACCTAACCCCAGCCCTAACCCTAGCCCTGGCCCTAACCCTAACCCTAAACCTGGCCCGAACCCAATCCCCGGGCGGGCAATCGGTTTGCCCGACCGGGCCCTGGCAAATCGTTAACCAACGTCGGCGAGACAAATCGTTAACCAACGCCGGCGAGACAAATCGTTAACCAGCCCGGCCGGGACAAGTCGTTAACCAACCCTAATGCGGCGGGACTTGGAATAATTCCGACGTCTGCCGAGGACTGCGATGGGCGGTGCGACCTCCTGTAGTCCCGACGGAGGAGCCGCCCCTCGGCCGGCACGGCCCTCCGAAGACGTCCCCTCGCGGCCACCCGCCGAGGTATGACGCGTGCGGACCTGCCAGGAGCACAACCCAAACCTTAAAACTAACCCTGGCCATAGCACGAGCCCTAGCCCCAGCCCAAGCCCCAACCCATATCCTAGGCCTAGCCCTGACCCTAGCCCCAACCCTAGCCCTAACCCCAGCCCTAACCCTAAAGCTAACCCCCGCCCTAACCCGAGCCCTAGCCCCAACCCGAACGCTAACCCTAACCCTAACCCCAACCCCAACCCTAACCCTAACCCTAACCCTAGCCCCAGCCCAAGCCCCAACCCATATCCTAGCCCTAGCCCTGACCCTAGCCCGAACCCTAACCCTAACCCTAACCCCAGCCCTAACCCTAAAGCTAACCCCAACCCTAACCCTAACCCTAGCCCCAACCCTAACGCTCACCCTAACCCCAGCCCTAACCCTAATCCTAACCCCAGCTCTAAGCCTAAGCCCCGCCCTAACCCGAGCCCTAACCCCAACCACAACCCTAACCCTAACCCTAACCCTAGCCCGAACCCAATCCCCGGGCGGGCAATCGGGTTGCCCGCCCGGGCCCTGGCAAATCGTTAACCAACGTCGGCGAGACAAGTCGTTAACCAGCCCGGCCGGGACAAGTCGTTAACCAACGTCGGCGAGACAAATCGTTAACCAACGTCGGCGAGACAAGTCGTTAACCAGCCCGGCCGGGACAAGTCGTTAACCAACGTCGGCGAGACAAATCGTTAACCAACGTCGGCGAGACAAGTCGTTAACCAGCCCGGCCGGGACAAGTCGTTAACCAACGTCGGCGAGACAAGTCGTTAACCAGCCCGGCCGGGACAAGTCGTTAACCAACCCTAATGCGGCGGGACTTGGAATAATTTCGACGTCTGCCGAGGACTGCGATGGGCGGTGCGATCTCCTGTAGTCCCGACGGAGGAGCCGCCCCTCGGCCGGCACGGCCCTCCGAAGACGTCCCCTCGCGGCCACCCGCCGAGGTATGACGCGTGCGGACCTGCCAGGAGCACAACCCAAACCTTAAAACTAACCCTGGCTATAGCACGAGCCCTAGCCCCAGCCCAAGCCCCAACCCATATCCTAGGCCTAGCCCTGACCCTAGACCCAGCCCTAGCCCTAACCCCAGCCCTAACCCTAAAGCTAACCCCCGCCCTAACCCGAGCCCTAGCCCCAACCCGAACGCTAACCCTAACCCTAACACCAACCCCAACCCTAGCCCTAACCCCAGCCCTAACCCTAAAGCTAACCCCCGCCCTCACCCGAGCCCTAGCCCCAACCCGAACGCTAACCCTAACCCTAACCCCAACCCCAACCCTAACCCTAACCCTAACCCTAGCCCCAGCCCAAGCCCCAACCCATATCCTAGCCCTAGCCCTGACCCTAGCCCCAACCCTAACGCTAACCCTAACCCCAGCCCTAACCCTAACGCTAACCCTAATCCTAACCCCAGCTCTAAGCCTAACCCCCGCCCTAACCCGAGCCCTAACCCCAACCCCGACCCTAACCCTAACCCTGACCCTAACCCTAACCCTAACCCTAACCCTAACCCTAACCCTAACCCTAGCCCGAACCCAATCCCCGGGCGGGCAATCGGGTTGCCCGACCGGGCCCTGGCAAATCGTTAACCAACGTCGGCGAGACAAGTCGTTAACCAGCCCGGCCGGGACAAGTCGTTAACCAACGTCGGCGAGACAAGTCGTTAACCAGCCCGGCCGGGACAAGTCGTTAACCAACCCTAATGCGGCGGGACTTGGAATAATTTCGACGTCTGCCGAGGACTGCGATGGGCGGTGCGACCTCCTGTAGTCCCGACGGAGGAGCCGCCCCTCGGCCGGCACGACCCTCGGAAGACGTCCCCTCGCGGCAAGCCAGCCGAGGTATGACGCGTGCGGACCTGCCAGGAGCACAACCCAAACCTTAAAACTAACCCTGGCCATAGCACGAGCCCTAGCCCCAGCCCAAGCCCCAACCCATATCCTAGCCCTAGCCCTGACCCTAGCCCCAACCCTAACCCTAACCCCAACCCTAACCCTAACCCCAGCCCTAACCCTAAAGCTAACCCCAACCCTAACCCTAACCCTAGCCCCAACCCTGACCCTAACCCTAACCCTAGCCCCAGCCCCAACCCTGACCCTAACCCTAACCCTAGCCCCAACCCTAACCCTAACCCTAACCCTAACCCTAACCCTAACCCTAACCCTAACCCTAACCCTAACCCTAACCCTAACCCTAACCCTAACCCTAACCCTAACCCTAACCCTAACCCTAGCCCGAACCCAATCCCCGGGCGGGCAATCGGGTTGCCCGACCGGGCCCTGGCAAATCGTTAACCAACGTCGGCGAGACAAGTCGTTAACCAGCCCTGCCGGGACAAGTCGTTAACCAACGTCGGCGAGACAAGTCGTTAACCAGCCCGGCCGGGACAAGTCGTTAACCAACCCTAATGCGGCGGGACTTGGAATAATTCCGACGTCTGCCGAGGACTGCGACGGGCGGTGCGACCTCCTGTAGTCCCGACGGAGGAGCCGCCCCTCGGCCGGCACGGCCCTCCGAAGACGCCCCCTCGCGGCAGCCCGCCGAGCTATGGCGCGCGGGGACCTGCCAGGAGCACAAGCCAAACCTTAACCCTAACCCTGCCACTAACCCTAACCCTAACCCTGACGCCAGCCCTAACCCTAACACTAGCCCTAACTAACCCTAACCCTCACCCTCACCCTAAAACGCCCAGTCTTTGTAACTGGGCGTACGTCGGTCCCGCAGCGGCGCGCGGCTAATTCGCCCCTGGACCTGCTAGCACCTTCTGCGAATACCGGCGAAGACGCTGACCCAGCCAGCCAGCCAGCCAGCCAACGCGCTCGTCTGTGCCGGCACACTGCAGCTCGGCAACCGGGGAGCCCACAGCCAAGCCCTCGCGAGGCTGCTGTAGCTGGCCCACCCACCCACCCACCTCCCCCAAAGACGGGTCGTGTGGGAGCCAGGTGTCCGGACCCGGGCTGCGGTTAACCATTTACCCGCGTGCAATTCGTTAACCGACTCTGCTTCGGAAGTCCCGATGCGGGACGGATTTGCCGGCCGCTGCCGGCCCGGAGTTCCAGAGACCCGGCCGCCGGGGTCAGATTCGGCCGCCCCTTTGACACATGCAATTTCTGTACGGGGGCATTGGCGGGGTTCCCGGAGATATATGGGGAGGCGTTTTTCTCGACCACCTAGGAGTGGTCGACAGGCGGTACGGGCCTCCCCACTTCGTTAACCCGGGCCGCGCGGCGGCATTTACGGGCGAACGGCGACTTCGCCCGTCCGTCCGGCCGGACGGATTTTCCCACCGATTCCCACTGGCGGAAGTCCGCATGGGGACCGATTCGGTGGCCTCTGCCGGCCGGGGGGTCGCCCTCCTCGGGCAGCCTGCCGGTGCCCGGGCCGCCGAGTCGGAACCTTGGCCGAATGAATTTCGGACAAATGCCCCGATGCGGAAGTCCGTAAGGGGGCCGATTCGGAGGGCTGTGCCGGCCGGCCGGCCGGCCGGCGACACTTTCGGCCGGACCACCGGAGCTCCCCGCGAGTCCCGACTCCGAGACTTGGAGTCC
>NW_026780927.1:17500-20871 GCF_030144855.1 Hypanus sabinus
TCTTGAACTCTCTCTTCAAAGTTCTTTTCAACTTTCCCTTACGGTACTTGTTGACTATCGGTCTCGTGCCAGTATTTAGCCTTAGATGGAGTTTACCACCCGCTTTGGGCTGCATTCACAAGCAACCCGACTCCGAGAAGACTCCGTTCCGACGAGCCGGAGGCCTCTACCGGCCTCACACCGTCCACAGGCTAGGCCTCGATCAGAAGGACTTGGGCCCCCGAGCGTCGTCGGAGAGAGGAGGTCTTCTATACGCCACATTTCCCGCGACCGCCAGGCGGCCGGGGATTCGGCGCTGGGCTCTTCCCTCTTCACTCGCCGTTACTGAGGGAATCCTGGTTAGTTTCTTTTCCTCCGCTTAGTAATATGCTTAAATTCAGCGGGTTGCCACGTCTGATCTGAGGTCGTAGGCAGAAGAGAAAGGAGCGCCGGCCGGGCGACGCCAGGGCGGGCGGGCAGGCAGGCAGGCAGGCAGACCGGGCGGGCGGGCAGGCAGGCAGGCAGGCAAGGCAGGCAGTGCGCGCGACTGCCGGCAGGCGGGCGTGAAGGCGGACCGTCACGCGCGCGCAGACCGACCGAAGGCGCTGGCTGGCTGGCAGTGGCTGACTGGCTGGCCCGGCAGGCCGGCTGGCTGACTGGCTGGCTGGCTGGCTGACACCCCCCTTGCACCCCGCGGTGCACGGGCGAAACCCGGGCTCGGCTGAAATCGCTTCCCGAGAGCACCGACGGACGCCGGCGCGGGCGCCGAAGCGGGCGGGCGGAGCGAGCGGGCGGAGCGAGCGGGGTGAGTCGAGAGGCGTGAGAGGTGCAACACGCCAGGGACGCGCCGCGGCGCGAGGCCGACCCCTCCCGCGCGCGAGGCACGGGTGGAGGCGCGACCCTCTTTCCCTGTCGAGCTCGCCGGGAGCGGGGCTCTGCCCGTCCCGTCGACCCTCTCTCGCTCTCCATCGCTCCCCTTCGCCTCTCTCGCCTTCTCGACACCGCACCGCCGCTCGGGCGGCTCCGCGGCGCGACGGATGACAGAGGCTCAACGCTGGCCACACCACACGGCGACGCCTCGGCGAGGCGGACGACAGTCCCGAGCAAGGCGGCGGTCAGAAGCGACGACGAACTCGCGGCCATCGCGGCGAAGCGAAGGGCGCGGCGCTACCGCAGTGACGGCCGTGCAGGGGAAAGGCGCCGCCGCACCGCGCCCGCTGCTGGCGGACGGGGCGAGGCCCGGGTGGGCACGGGTCGAGGGCCTCCGAGGTGGCCACGCGGCTCCGCGGGCGGGAGCTGCGGGCGCGGAGGTGCTCCGAGGTCTGCACTTAGGGGGACATAGAGGGGACGGGCCCCTCTGCGACGCCCCAGCCGCGCGCTCTCGAGCCTGGAGCGGCAAGCGAGCGCGATTGATCGTACGAGCGACCCTCAGACAGGCGTAGCCCCGGGAAGAACCCGGGGCCGCAAAGTGCGTTCAAAGTGTCGATGATCAATGTGTCCTGCAATTCACATTAATTCTCGCAGCTAGCTGCGTTCTTCATCGACGCACGAGCCGAGTGATCCACCGCTAAGAGTTGTCTAAGAGGTTTTCTTTCGGCTTTCGTGCCGGCCGCGTCGCCGACTTCAGGCCTCCCGTCGCTCCGGCGCAGCAAAACGTCGCTCCGCCAACGGCAGGCTCCCTCCTCCCGCCCGCTGCCGGTGCGGGAGAGCGAGAGAGCAGGGAGGGCGGAGCGCGTGCGTGCGGGAGATCGAGCGTGAAGCAAGAGAGCCGGCTGAAGGCCAGCAGGCAGCCCAGGACCGCCCAACACCCCAGCTCCGACGTGGAGAGGAGCACCAGCGAGCGACGGCCCTGTCGCGCTCTCGGCGCTTTGCGTTCGTCAGACTGATCACGGTTTGAGAGAAAAACATCAGGGCGTTCGCGATCTGCCGCCGCCGGGCCAAAGGCCTGCACCCGGGGCGCGCCAGACGAGCGGAGGCAGGATCTCCACCGCCGCCGCCTCCGAAACCGAGCCGCGCCGGGCTCGCCGAGCCGCGCCCTATGGCCGTCCCCCCCTGCCCGCGGGACGGCGACCTTGGTGGGCGCTGGCGGACCAAGCTTCCCTCGCTGGGAGACCGCTAACTCGACGAGACACCGACACGAGAGCGGAGCCGGAGTGCGACGCTCGCGACTCTTTAAACCACCGCCGTGCCCGACGGCTCGCGGGAACCGAAGGGGAGACGTCTAGGATACCCTGCTCGGGGGCGAAGGGAGTTTGCCAATAGGCGACCAGAAGTGTCCCGCGCGGGGCGAAGAGACCGGCCCTGCACACCGGTCCGACTCCCCGACGGAGGCACAGTGGCCGTCGACTCACGCCCGTGGCGACGAGCCGCCCGGCGGCGCCCGAGCCCGCAGCCGCTCCCTTTCCTGTTTTCGACTGCGGTCGGTCGTGCCGCCGGACGGTGGCCCGAAAGGAGGCGTCCGACCTCCGAGAGGAGGAGGCGCGCGCCTGCGCCTGCCTGCAGCGTCGGCGGCCGCTCCGCTCCGGGTCCGGGTCCGGGCGGTGGCGTCCGCGCGCCGGGACGGGCGGGGCGGGGCCCGCCGGAGCTAGGCGAGGAGAAGCGGCCGAGCCCCGGGCGGACGGGAAGAGACGTGCGTGCGTGCGTGCGGCCCCCTCGGCACCGCCCCGCCCGCCCGCACTCTTCCCGCACTCGCGCCAGAACTCGCACTCGACTCCTCCGCCCCGTAGCTGCCGGTCGGTCCGCCGCCCGCCGTCGCCCCGTCGCGCGGCCGTCCGTCCGTCCGTCCCGCCCCGGGAACGTCGTCGTCCGCCGCCGCAGCAGCAGCAGCAGCGTGCGCGTCCGGGCTCGGCGGCCCGCCGCCAGACTCCCCGCCGCCGCTGGGCGGGGACGCCTGGAGCGTGCCGGCGGCCGGATAGCGTCCGTGCTTCCGGACCGTGTTCGCCCCGTCGGGTCGATCACGGGTAAGGACTCCTCGCCCGCGCGAGGAGCGCCCGGCACCCGCAGGGCTTAGGCTCCGGGCCGTCCCGGTAGCGCTCCGCCTGGCCCTGGGGCACGCGAGGCTGGCGTTCCGTCTGCTTGCCTGCTTGCTGTGTCGGGCCACGAGCCCGCCCCGAGGTGGCGGCGGCGACAAGTGGGCCCACGGCCGATAATGATCCTTCCGCAGGTTCACCTACGGAAACCTTGTTACGACTTTTACTTCCTCTAGATAGTCAAGTTTGATCGTCTTCTCGGCGCTCCGCCAGAGCCGTCGCCGACCCCGGCGGGGCCGATCCGAGGACCTCACTAAACCATCCAATCGGTAGTAGCGACGGGCGGTGTGTACAAAGGGCAGGGACTTAATCAACGCGAGCTTATGACTCGCACTTACTGGGAATTCCTCGTTCACGGGAAAG
>NW_026780928.1:0-17500 GCF_030144855.1 Hypanus sabinus
GAGGAACTGTGAGAGTGGGGAGATTGACGGGAGGGGGGAGAGGGAAGGATGTGGAGATCGGAGAGAGATAAATGGGTAATGGGGGCAGGGAGCGAGGAGCTGAAATAAAGGTGGTACGGTCAGATGTAGGATAGAAGGGGTATAGAGAGGAGGGGAAAGCGGCGGGGGATATTTGAAGAGAATTTAGGGATGAGAGGGAGAAAGCAGAGGGGGGAGCTGACGGGGGAAACAATGAGTGACGGGGGGTCAAGGAGGGGCGAAGAGTATGAGAGGGAGGAGAGAGAGTGCTACAGAGAGGGAGGAGGGATGCAGGGAGGGGCGATGGTGGGGGAAAGAAAGAGAACAGTGGGAGAAAGGAGTGGAAGAACGGTATCAGAGAGGGATGCAATGAGTGAAGAAATGAAAGAAGGAGTGGTATGGGTCACTAATACAGGAACTTGTAGACCGAGGGAATCTTATCCTCTCGTCCCCTCCCCTCCTCCCCCGCAGTTGTTTCCTTGTTTGACCGTCGGACCGTTCACCCGCCGGGGATTCAGTCCCTTTATGCGCGGGAAACCACCGTCCCACGGACAAACACCCAACACCCACCGAAGCAAGCTCCCTCCCCCCGAGTGAAATGAACAACTCCTCACAGTCTCTCTCTCTCTCTCTCTCTCTCTCTCTCTCTCTCTCTCCTCTCTCTCTCTCTCTCTCTCTCTCTCTCTCTCTCTCTCTCCCTCTCTCTCTCTCTCTCTCTCTCTCTCTCTCTCTCTTTCTCTCTCTCTCCCTCTCCTCTCTCTCTCCCTCACAGATCTACAGAATATTTACACCAGAAGAAGTCGCGAAAACAAGATTGCCATCTTTAGACTAGGCAGTGTTCAACAAACAATATGGGTGTCTCGATATAGAAGTTTACACGAAAATTTATCACGCTGATCGGTATCTACGGTTTGACTCTCCTCTCCAATTAGAACGTACGTTGGGTGTTATCAGTATTTGAGAGATGTCTTGAAAGCCTGCGGCTACACTGACTGGTTCTTCATCAAAACAGCAAAAGAACAGCAGGGACTTCAGCCAACAGATGGAGTTCAGGAGCTCTCTGAAACACCCTCTATTACCTTCTGTCTAGCCCTTTCTCTCTCCGCAGAAGTCACTGTCTCCCGATCTCTCCACATAAATGTAGCAATCCCGCTTCAGGTTCGGCCTCGTTCTCTCTCTCTACCCCCTCTCGCCGTGACAGAGAAGAGAGGAGTGTTACTGAGGGGGAGGAGGAATGCAGGGAATGGAAAGAGAAGAGAGGGAGAAAAGAGTGGAAGAAGGGAATTAGAGAGGGATAAGACGAGTGAAGAATTGAAATTGGGGATATGTGTCACTCATGCAGAGCCACTGTTGACAGTATTATTTTTATCCCCTCGACACCCACCCCACCCGCAGTTGATTCCTGGTTTGATCGTCAGACCTTCCCACTTCTCTTCTCATCGCCCGGGGTTCAGACCCGCTGTGCACGGGAAACCAACGGCCCAAGGGACAAACAGCTAACACCCACCGAAGCGAGCGAGCCCCTCCCGCCGAGTGAAATGAACAACTGCTCTCCAATCTCTCTCTCTCTCTCTCTCTCGCACTCTCTCTCTCTCACCCTCCCTCTGAGTAAAATGAACACCTCACAGACTCTCTCTCTCTCTCTCTCTCTCTCTCTCATCTCTCTCTCCTCTCTCTCTCTCTCTCTCTCTCTCTCTCTCTCCCTCTCTCTCTCTCTCTCTCTCTCTCTCAGATCTACACCAAATTTAACACCAGAGGAAGTCGTGAGTAACAAATAGCCATGTTTAGACCATGCAGTGTTCAACAGTGTTCACGGGGTCAGACAGAGTGAAGCTCCCTCCACATCACTTTCTGCCCCCCCCCCCACATCGGGAAGGAGTCTCTGAGTCCGTTTTTGTGAACATTTACATTGATGTAAGTCTCGCTGTCGTCCATTCTGTCGAGGATCCTCTGCGTCTCTGAGCTCAGAAAGGGGAGTAACCGTTGTCAAATGAAGCCCTTGTTTGCAGGGGCGTTTGACCGCACCAACAAAAAACCAGATGAGTTGTTGATAAAGAGAGAGGCCGAGAGCTGGAGAGGAGGTGCCGGGCAGGAGGCAGTTTGAGGGTGTGAAAGTGCGTGTTCTCGAGAGATGAGAGGGCGGGGGGAGGAACTGTGAGAGTGGGGAGATTGACGGGAGGGGGGTGAGGGAAGGATGTGGAGATCGGAGAGAGATAAATGGGTAATGGGGGCAGGGAGCGAGGAGCTGAAATAAAGGTGGTACGGTCAGATGTAGGATAGAATGGGTACAGAGAGGAGGGAAAGCGGCGGGGGATATTTGAAGAGAATTTAGGGATGAGAGGGAAAGAAGCAGAGGGCGAGCTGACGGGGGAAACAAAGAATGACAGGGGGTCAAGGAGGGGACGAAGAGTATGAGAGGGAGGAGAAAGAGTGCTACAGAGAGGGTGAAGCGATGCAGGGGAGGGGCGATGGTGGGGGAAAGAAAGAGAACAGTGGGAGAATGGAGTGGAAGAAGGGTATCAGAGAGGGATGCAATGAGTGAAGAAGTGAAAGGAGGAGGGGCATGTGTCACTAATACAGGAACTTGTTGTCCGAGGGAATCTTATCCTCTCGTCACCTCCCCCCTCCCCCTGCGGTTGTTTCCTTGTTTGACCGTCGGACCCTCCCACTTCTCTGCCCATCACCGGGGATTCAGACCCTTTGTGCGCGGGAAACCACGGCCCCCAGGGACAAACACCCAACACACACCGAAGCAACTCCTCACAGTCTTTCTTTCTCTCTCTCTCTCTCTCTCTCTCTCTCTCTCTCTCTCTTCTCTCTCTCTCTCTCTCCTCTCTCCTCTCTCTCTCTCTCTCTCTCTCTCTCAGATCTACAGAATATTTACACCAGAAGAAGTCGCGAAAACAAGATTGCCATTTTTAGGCTAGGCAGTGTTCAACAAACAAAATGAGTGTCTCGATATTGATGTTTACAGGAAAATTAATCACGCTGATCGGTATCTACGGTTTGACTCTCCTCTCCAATTGGAACGTACGTTGGGGTTATCAGTACTTGAGAGAAGTCTTGAAAGCCTGCGGCTACACTGACTGGTTCTTCATCAGCACAGCAAAAGAACAGCAGGATTTCAGCCCAACAGATGGAGTTCAGGAGCTCTCTGAAACACCCTCTATTACCTTCTGTCCATCCCTTTCTCTCTCCGCAGAAGTCACGGTCTCCCTATCTCTCCACCTAAATGTAGCAATCCCGCTGCACACCCTCTCGTCGTGAGCCTTGTCCATCTCACTTCCCTCCTCACTAAGCCTTCTCCTTCTCTCTCCACACCCTCTCTACCCCACTTTCTCACTTCCCAATATCTCCCGCTCGCACTGTGCTTTCCCCTCAGGGAAATGTGACAGGGACGTTTTCCGGGGGAGGGCGCCGCCTGCTGGACTGCCGGTATCGGTTGCATTCTTCCACGGTGAGTAAGGGCGGAGACGAAAGGAAAAAAGGGGGTTTGGAACTGAAGGGGTGGGGAGAAGATGGCAAGTAGAATATTGGTGTCCGTGGAGATATGTGGAGCGTTGTGTGCGTGCGTGTGTGTGTGTGTGTGTGTGTGGTGTGTGTGTGTGTGTGTGTGTGTGTGTGGTTGTGCGTGTGTGTGTGTGTGTGTGTGTGTGTGGTCGAGAGAGAAGAGAGAGAGAGAGAAGAGAGATGAGAGAGGGAGAGAGTGAGACGAGAGAGAGAGAGAGAGGGAGCAGAGAGAGAGATGAAAGTTAGAGATGGAGAGGATAGAGAGAGTAGAGAGAGAGCCCCGGCATCGGCAAAAGCAAATACTCCCAGAGTCAGAGACAGTGTGAATCTCCCTCCACACCGTCTCATCACACACTTCCCAGGGTCAGACGCAGAGTGAGTCTCTCTCCACACCATCCGATTATACCATCCCGGGGTCAGACACAGGAATGAAGCTTCCTGCAGAACGTTCTATCAAATAGTCCCCGGAGTCAGACAGAGATTGAATCTCCCCCACACCGTCACATCACACACTCCCCTGGGGTCAGACTCTATAGTGAAGCTCCCTCTACGCTGTCCCATCACACACTCCCGGGGTCAGACACAGAGTGAACTCTCCCTCCACACCGTCCCCATCACACACTCCCGGGGTCAGGCACAGAGTGAATCTCCCACCCACCACCGTCTCATCACACAACTCCCGGAGTCAGACAGAGGTTGAATCTCCCTCCACACCGTCCCATCACACACTCCCGGGGTCAGACCTCTGTATTGAAGCTCCCTCTACGCTGTCCCAACACGCACTCCCGGGGTCAGACCCAGAGTGAAGCTTCCATCGCAATGTACCAATTATACGAACTTCTTGAGAAACAGAGCGAATCTCTCACTCTGGATCCCATTACCAAGGACATCATTCCGCCCCCCCCCCCCCCACATTTCTGCTTTCCACTGGGATCGTTTCTTACCCGCGGACAACCTTGTCCACTCGTTCCCCCCCGGCCCTTCAAATCGGTCTCCCTCCTGGCATTTATCCTTGTAAGCTGAACAAGTGTTGCACCTGCCCTTACACTTCCTCCCTCACCACCATTCAAGGCCCCAGACTGTCCTTCCAGGTGAGGTGACACTTCACCTGTGGGTCGGCTGGTGTGGTATACTGCGTCCGGTGCTCCCGGGTGCTGGGCCTTTTATATATTGGGTGAGACCCGACGCAGACTGGGAGACCGTTTCGCTGAACACCTGCGCTCCGGGTCCGCCAGAGAAAGCAGGATCTCCCAGTGGCCACACATTTTAATTCCACGTCCCACTCCCATTTCTGATATGTCTATCCATCACCTCCTCTATTGTCAAGATGAAGCCACAGTCAGTTTGGAGGAACAACCACCTTATACACCGGCTGGGTAGCCTCCCAACCTGATGGCATGAACATTGACCTCCAACTTCCTTTAATGCCCCCCCCCCCGCCCTTCTTACCCCATCCCTGACATAGTTTGTTTTTTTTCTGTCTCTCTGCCCATCACTCTGCCTGTTCTCCATCTCCCTCTGGTGCTCCCCCTGCCCCTTCTTTCTCTCGAGGCCTCCCGTCACGTGATCCTTTCCCTTCTCCAGCTCTGTTTCCCTTTCGCCAATCACCTTTCCAGCCCTTAGCTTCATCTCATCCCCTGCGGTCTTCTATAATTTCGCATTTCCCTCCCCCTCTCCCCCCCCCCACTACGGTCAAATCTCTTACTATCTTTCCATTCAGTTAGTCCGTTAGTCCTGACGAAGGGTCTCGGCCCGAAACTTCGACAGTGCTTCTCTGTATAGATGCTGCCTGGCCTGCTCTGTTGCACCAGCATCTTGTGTGTGTTTGTTTGAATCTCCCACTCTGCCCATTGTCCCCTCTCAGTGGCGGCTCAGAACTGAGAAACTGATATGGGGTTGAAGGGAGGTCTAAATCCAGACATCAACTCTCTCCCACAATTCCCTGTGAACACAGTGAGGGAGAGTGACAGAGACGAGGGGGCTGTATGGTTGTGCTGTGTGGCGGGAAATGGTTATCGGGGAAAAAGCGGATGTCTGAGAATGGGAGTGTGGTAGGTGATGAAGGGGTTGAAGGAGACGGAGAAGCATAGAAAACCTACAGCACACATACAGGCCCTTCGGCCAACAAAGTTATGCCGAAAATGCCCCTACCTCACAAATTACTAGGCTTACCTGTAGCTCTCTATTTTTCTAAGCTCAATTTACCTATCCAAAACGTCTCTTAAAATACCCTATCGTATCCGCCTCAACTACCGTTGCCGGCTGCCCATTCCATGCACTCACCACTCTCTGAGTAAAAATCACTTACATCTCTTCTGTACCTGCTCCCCCAGCACCTTAAATCGGTGTCCTCTTGTGGCAACCAGTTCAGCCCTGGGGAACAGCCTCTGACGATCCACACGATCAATGCCTCTAATCATCTTGTACACCTCTATCAGGTCACCTCTCATTCTCTTTCGCTCCGAGTTCACTCAAACTATTCCCATAGTGCATGCTCCCTAATCCAGGCAGCATCTTTGGAAATATTCTCTGCACCCTTTCTATGGTTTCCACATCCTCTCTGTAGTGAGGCGACTGAGCACAGTACTCCAAGCGGGGTCTGACCAGCGTCCGATAGAGCTGCAAAATTACCTCTCGGCTACTAAATTCAATTCCAGGATTGATGAAGGCCAATATACCATATTCCTTCTTAACTACAGAGTCAACCTGCGCAGCTGCTTTGGGTGTGCTATGCACACGGACCCCGAGATCCCTCTGATCCTCCACACTGCCAAGAGTCTTACAACAAATATATTCTGTCATCACATTTGACCTACCAAAATGAACCACCTCACACTTATCTGCGTTGAACATTTGCCCCTTCTCAGCCTTTTTGTAGCCTATCAATGTCCCGCTGTAACCTCAGACAGCCCTCCACACTATCCACAGCACCTCCTACCTTTGTGTCATCAGCAGGCTTACTAACCCATCCCTCCACTTCCTCATCCAGGTCATTCGAAGAAATCACGAAGAGTAAGGTTCTAAAACAGATCCCTGAGGCACTCCACTCGTGACCGACCTCCATGCAGAATATGACACGTCTACAACCACACTTTGCCCTCTGTGGGCAAGCCAATTCTGGATCTCAAATCAATAACCCCTTCGATCCCCTGCCTCCTTACTTTCTCAATAAGCTTGCATTGGGTACCTTATGAGATGCCTTGCTGAAATGCATATACACTACATCTACTACTCTTCCTTCATCAACGTGTTCAGTCAAAACCTCGAAATATTCAATCAGGCTCATAAGGCACGACCTTCCATTGACAAAGCCATGCTTACTATTCGTAATCATATAATACACCTCCAAATCTTCATAAATCCTGCATCTCAAGTTTCTCTCCATCAACTTACCAAACACTGAGGTAAGATTCATTGGTCTATAATTTTCTGGGCTCCCTCCACTCCCTTTCTTGAAGAAAGGAACAAGTTCCGCAAGTTTCCAAACCTCCGGAACCTCTCCCGTCTCCATTAATGATTCAACGATCATCGCCAGAGACTCAGAAATCTCCTCCCACGCCTCTCACATTAGCCTGGGACACTTCTCATACCGTCACAGCGACTTATCCAACTTGATGCTTTCCAGCACATCCTCTTTCTGAATATGTACCTGCACAAGCTTTTCTGTCTGCTGCAAGTCATGACTGCAATCAGCAAGCTTCTTTTTATA
The DNA here is from genome assembly GCF_030144855.1 of Hypanus sabinus. Classification (NCBI taxonomy): domain Eukaryota; kingdom Metazoa; phylum Chordata; class Chondrichthyes; order Myliobatiformes; family Dasyatidae; genus Hypanus; species Hypanus sabinus. The sequence continues at coordinate 7,238 of NW_026780928.1, forward strand.
GCGAATACTGAAGTAAATTATTCATTAGGTACTACTGCTATTTCCTCCTGTCCATGCTCACCTTCTCAATGTCACAGCTGATAGGTCCTTTCTTTCACTTCTTATCCACTTGCTCTTCACATACTTCTAGGATGCCTTGGGAATTTCCTCAATCCTGCCCGGCAAAGCCGTTTCATCGCCCCTTCTGGTTCTCCTGATTTCCTTCTAAAGCTCCTTCCTAGTAGATTTACAATTTTCCAGATCTCAGACATTGCCAAATTCTCTGAACCTTTTGTAAGCTTTTCTTCTGGACTAGATTTTATTACAGCCTTTGTACACCACGGTTTCTCTATCCTACCATAACCCCTGTCTCATTGGACCGTACCTATACAGAACGCTACATAAATATCCCCTGAATATTTGCCACATTTCTGTCGTGATTCTCCATGAGAACATTTGTTTCCAATTTAAGCCTCCAATGTCCTGCTTGATAGCCTCATAATTTCAACACCTTTCTAACCTGATTCTATCTCCCACCAATGGCATTGTAAAGGAGGTAGAAGTACAATCACTAGCTCTATAATCCTCTCCAGCTGAGAGATCGGACACCTGACTAGGGTCATTTACCATAACAAAATCAAGCACAGTTTCTCCTCTTGTAGGCTTATCTACAGATTGTGTCAAGAAAACTTCCAGAATACAACTAACAGACGCCAGCCCAACTGAACCCCTTACTCTAGGGAGATGCCAATCGATAATTGGGAAATTAAATTCTCCCGTCACGACAACTCTGTTATTATTGCAGTTTTCCAGGATCTGTTTCCCTATCTGCTTCTCGATATCCCTGTTACTACTTGGCAACCTACAAAAACACTCTGAAAAGTCGATGATCTCCTCCTGTACCTAAACTGCAGCTACCGAGACTCCGTAGACAATCCCTTCACGGCATCTATCTTTTCTGCAGTTGTGACTACCTCTGATCAAACGTGCCACGCACCCACCTCTTTCCCTCCCTCCCTGTACTTTCTGAAACAGCTAAAACCTAGCACTTGAATAAACAAATCCTGTCCCTGAGCCACCCAAGCCTCTGTAATGGCCACTACCTCATCTCTGCAAGTATTGATCCACGGTCTAAGCGCTCTGCTTTTATCACAACACTCCTTGAGGTACCATAGACCTAGAAAGCCTTCGGTCCAAGCTCGTCCCTTCCCTATAAGCCCCGTGTCCTCGCTCTCGCACTGTCTCCAAGCTTTAAGCCAACCTCCTCTTCCCTAGTCACTTAAGTTCGGTTCCCAGCCCCTACTCCCCCAACAACAATTCAAGTTTAGTGATAGGACGGTGTGAAGGGAGATTCACTCTGTCTCGGACCCCGGGAGTGTGTGATGGGACGCTGTGGAAAAAGATTCACCACATGACTGACCCCGGCAGGGTATGATTGGACAGTGAGGAGGAAGGTTCACTCGGTGTTTGACCCAAGGAGCGTGTGATGGGACTGTGGGTAGGAAGTTTCACTTTGCGTCTGATGCCGGATGTGTTTGCTGGGATGGTGTGGATCGATCTTCTCTCTATGTGTGATCCCGGGAATGTGTGATGAGACGGTATGGAGGGATATTCACTCTGTGTATGATCCCGGGAGTATGTGATTGGAGGGTGTGGAGGAAGCTTTACTCTGTGTCAGACACCGGGAGTAGGTGCAGGGACGGTGTGGGGGAGCTTCATTTTTTGTCTGACCCCTGGGTTCTGCGATGGGACGGTGTGTCAGGCCGCGGAATGCTGTGTTGGGACGGAGGGGAGGGAACTTCTCACTGTGTGTGGCCCCGTACCTGTGTCATGGGACGGTGTGAAGGGAGATTCACTCTGTGTCTGACCCCGGGAGTGTGTGATGGGACGGTGTGGAGGGAGATACACTCTGTGTCTGACCCCGGGAGTGTGTGATGGGACGGTGTGGAGGGAGATTCACTCTGTGTCTGACCCCGGGAGTGTGTGAGGGGACGGTGTGGAGGAAGATTCAACCTGTGTCTGACCCCGGGTGTGTGATGGGACGGTGTGTTTGACGCCTCACTTCCTCAGGCTCCGGACAGTGTGGAGTCATCCTCACATGTTCTCGCACAAACTTCCTCCTTGATTGAGCTCATTTCCAGCAGCTTAGAACCATTGTTTGCACATATTTTCTTCGTCTCATCGTCAGGTTTAATGAGATAACAAACGCCTTTCCTGTTGATCCATCCCTTTTAACACGTTTATTCTGTAAATGTGAAACAGAGAACAGTGAGTGACGATTTGAGTTTTGCTGACAGAGAAATTCTGAACCCACAGAGAGACATTATGTCGTCGCTGATATAAATAGTTAGGGGTACACTCACTGAAGAATGCAACCATCCATTTTTCACAGGATCGCTCACTGTAGATATCTGGCCTGAAGACACTCACCCCTAATTCAGGAACTGTTATTTCCCCTCAGCCATCAGGAAGAGGGTACGAGAGCCTCACTGCCCACACCAGCAGGTACAGGAACCCCTACAACCCCTCAAACATATTAAAGGAGGTACAGGAACCTCGGGGCCCATACCACCAGGGTTACGGACAGTTATTACCCCTCAACCACTCGGAAGGAGGTACAGGAACCTTTGGACTAACACCGCAGATCCTGGAAAAGTTATTACCCCTCAACCATCAGGAACGGTTCCAGAACCCTCAGGACTCGTACCATCAGGACCATTATGACCCCTGAACCATCAGAACCCACATCACCAGGGTCTGTAACAGTTAAAACCCCTCAACCATCTATAAGGGGGAACAGGAGCCGTTGTTTAAAGAACGCCCTAAAAGTAATCCGGGAAAGGACTGGCCGATTAGTCTGACGTTTGTAGTAGGTAAATTATATGGAGGAGAACTAAGGGATTGGACCTACAAGTATTTGGATAGACATGGACTTATTAGGGAGAATCAAAATGGCTTTGATTGTGCTAGGTCATATTTAACAAACCAATTACAGTTTTCCGAGGAGGTTACCAGGAAAGTGCATGAAGGGAACGCAGTGGATGTTGTCTACATGGGCTTCATTAAAGCGTATGAAAATGTCCTGCATGGGAGCTATGTTGGAATATGCAGTCGCTTGGTATACATAATGAAGCAGTAAATTGAATTAGATATTGACTCAGAGGGTCAAGCCAGAGAGTGGTAGTGGAGGATTGCTTCTCTGAGTGGAGGTCTATCACTTGTAGTGTGTCAAAGGGATCAGAGCTGGGTCAATTGTAGTTTGTCATCTAAATCATGGATCTGGAAGATAATGTGTTAAACTAAATCAGCAAATTTGCTGATGATACAAAGATTGGAGATGCAGTGGACAGTGTGGAAGGTTTCCAACGCTTCCAGAGGGATTTCGACCAGACGGAAAAATGGGCTGAAAAATGGCAGATGGAGTTTAATGCAGACATATGTGAGGTCTTTGGGAGGACAAATCAACGTAGAACATACAAGGTAAATGGTAGGGCAATGAGGAGTGCAGTACATCAGAGGGATTCGGGAACACAGTATACAAAACACCGTAAAAGTGACTTTCACAAGTAGACAGGGTCGTAAAGAGAGATTTTGGTATATAGGCCTTTATAAATAAAAGAACTGAGTATAAGAGTTGGCATGCTATGAGGAGTTTACATAAGGCATTGGTGAGGCCGAATTTGGAGTATTGTGTGCAGTATTGGTCACCGAATTACAGGAAGTATATTAATGAGGTTGCAGAGAAGGTTTACAAGAATGTGGCCAGGACTTGAGAAACTGAATTACAGAAAAAAGTTGAATAGGTTTGGACTTTATTCCCTGGAGCGTAGAAGAATGAGGGGTGATTTGATAAAGGTATATAAAATTATGATGCGTACAGGTATAATGAATGCAAGCAGGCTTTTTCCACTTAGGCTAGGTGAGAGAAAAAGCCAGAGGACATGCGTAAAGGGGAAATGTTTAACGGCAAAATTGGGGTGGGGGGGTTCTTCACAGAGAGAGTGGTGGAATTGTGGAATGAGTTGCCAGATGAAGTGGTAAATGTGGGCTCATTTTTAAAAATTAAGAAAAACTTGTACAGGTACATGGATGAGAGGTTTATGGAGGGATATGGACCAGGTGCAGGTCAGTGGGACGAAGCAGAAAAATGTTTCAGCACAGCCAGGAAGTGCCTAAATGCCTGTTTCTCTGCTGTAATGTTCTATGGTTCTGTGGTTCTAACTGTCTGCAATCTCTCTACCGATCTGTTCCTCCGAATCGAGCAGAGTATTCGCTGGTCAACAATTTAACTCCAATATAATCGCAATACATTTCTTATTCCTCATTTGCTCACTTCCATTCATGAAGGAAGAGCACTCGGAGCAGGTTATTCGGATTTCACCAAGGCATTTGATTAAGTACCCCATGCAACGCTTATTGACAAAGTAAGGAGGCATGGGATCCAAGGGAACTTACTTTGTGGATCCGGAACTGGCTTGCTCTTAGAAGTGGTTTTCCATCGTGGCTGTAGACGGGTCATATTCTGCATGGAGGTCGGAGATCAGCGGTGTGCCTCAGGGATCTGTTCTGGGATCTTCACTCTTCCTGCTTTTTTTTTATAAATGACCTGGGTGAGGAAGTGAAGGGATGGGTTATAAAGATTGCTGATGACAAAAAGGTTGGAGGTGTTGTGAATAGAGTGGCGGGCAGTTATAAGTTACAGTGGGAGATTGATAGAATGTAAAACCGGGCTGAGAAATAGCAGGTGGAGTTCAACCCAGATTAAAGTGAAGTGGTTCATTTTGGTAAGTCAAATGGTATGGCAGAATATAATATTAGTAGTAAGACTCTTGGCGGTGTGGAGGATCAGAGGGATCTTGTGGGCCGAGTATATAGGACGCTCAGAGCAACTGCACAGGTTGACTCTGTAGTTAACAGGACATACGGCGTAATGGCCTTCATAAACCGCGAAATTGAATTTAGTAGCCGAGAGGTAATGTTGCAGCTACTTCGGACCCTGGTCAGACTCCACTTGGAGAATGGTGCTCAGTGCTGGTCGCCTCACCAGTGTGTACCTCAAGAATGGCTGAAAAGAGAGAAATATTTAATGAACATACAGCTAATGGCTGGTAAAAAAAAAAAATCCTTACGAGGAAATGTTTGTCAGAGGAGAGTCCAGCCTTAAACGAAAAGATGGACTGTATCATGGACATTTACAGAATGGAGAAGAAAACAGCATTTGTTACTCATAAATTGGAACAATTTGATTCATACTGGGCAAAATATTTTAAAAACATAACACTTCTTAGGCCTGATTTTATTCTCACAAAACAATGAATAAGTTGTAAAGAAGAAGATCACTCCCGACTTGGAGATCGTTTTCTCCTTTCGCTTGTTCTTTCTTCATGTTCGGCACCACTTGTGGGCCGAAGGGCCTGTGTGGTGTTGCAGCTTTTCTCTGTTTCTCTGTTTCCAGGTATGAAGCCTCAATTGGACAAGTTGTCTTGTCTGTTCCGACTCTGCTCTGCTGTGACATTTTCTCAGCCCTGTAATGTCACCCCTCCTCCTGTTATTCCTTCCGTTTACTCTCGTCTAAAATTAGGGAAACCCGGAATATCGTGCTGTTCTGCTTATTCCTCCTACACCCAATTCTCAATAATGGCTACAATATCGTATTCACTGTGTCGATTTATGCCTTCAGCTCAACTGCATTTCTAAGAAGCTTCCTGCATTGAAATATACGGAGCTCAGGGCACCAGTCGCATGATGCACAACTTTTTGATTCCTGACTTTTTCTGAGGTCTTAACAATATCTGTCACCAGATCGACTCCGCTATCTGCTCTCTGAATCCCATCCTCCTGCAAATCGATTTCAAACACTCTGCCAAAGACTCTCATGCACATTCCTGACAGACCTTCCCGCTACGATATCTGTTCCCCTCCAGTTTATGTGTAAACCATCTTCCATCTCTTCTGTAGATATCCCACGTTCCTTGGAATAAACGCAATTAATTTTGAAGCCCTCCCTACTGCACCGTAGCTTGAGCCACCTGCAAAAATGTATGGTCTTCCTATGTCTGGACACACTGGGACGGGTCATTTTATTTAATAGCTAACTCCCTGACCTCACACTGCAGAACCACCTTCACATACATATCGATTATATTGAAACACATATGGACCAGGACGTCGAGCGGCTCACTCACCCAATTAAGAATCATAGAATCTTTTTTTGCTATTGCAGTTGAGCCTCCTTCTGTTGCAGTTAAGTAAACTACATTATTTCAAGGAGTGAGGAGAGGGGTCACAGAACATTGCTATTGAAATCCTCTCAATTCACATCTGACCCTGTCGTGCTCTCCACCCTCAAAATTTTTAATCAATTTCGCTGCTACTATACGTTCACGTCAGCTTCAGTTTTGGGTACCGTTCATAGAAAACATCTATTTCTTCCCTCCACACTCGATTCGTTTTTAGGCAATGGGGTTTGAACAGTCTTATGCGCATTAAGGATTTGTGCACTGATAATACATTTAATAGTTTTGATCACCTGTGCAGTAAATATGGCCTCCCGCATAATCATTGTTCTCAAAACCTGCAGATTCTTCACTTTGTCAAGGAAAAATCTTCCTCTTTTCCTGATCTACCACCTGCTATGTTGTGGGGCAAACTCACTCTTAGCTTTAATAACAGAGGGCTGATCTCTGTACTATACTCTCAGCTGATGTCTTTGGGAGTTCAAGATCTAAACAAAACTACAACTAGCTGGGAGGATGACCTTGGTGTGGATCTGGCTGAGGAATATTTGGCAAAAGCACAGAATAAGGTTCATTCCTTGTCATCATGTGCTAGACTCGGACTCATACAATTTAAAGTTTTACACGGTACATTTAAGTAAAGCCAGGCGTGCTGACAAATATCCTGGGACAGACGCTGGCTGTAACAGGTGTGAGGTGGTACACATTGGAAGGACAAACTCCAAGGCAAGAGTACAAAGTAAATGGCAGGATACTTGGCAGTGTGAATGAGCAGAGGGATCAGTGTGTACATGACCACATATCCCTGAAAGTTGCCTCACAGGTAGATAGGGTGGTTAAGAAAGCTTATGGAGTGTTAGCTTTCATAATTCGAGGGGCAGAGTTTAAGAGACAAGATGTAATGATGCAGCTATATAAAGCTCTGGTTAGGCCACACTTGGAGTAGGTGTGTCCAGTTCTGGTCGCCTGTCTATAGAAAGGATGTGGAAGGATTGGGAAGGGTACAGAGGAGATTTACTAGGATGCTGCCTGCTTTAGAGTGTATGGATTATGATCAGCGATTAAGGGACCTATGGCTTTACTCTTTGGAGAGAAGGAGGATGAGAGGAGACATGTTAGCGGTATACAAGACAACTCTGCTCAGCACAAGAGGACATGGTTTTAAGGTAAGGGATGGGAAGTTCAAGGTAGATATGAGAGGAAGGTTTTTTTTTTTCACACAGAGAGTGGTTGATGCTTTGAATGCACTGCCTGAGTCAATTGTAGAGGCAGATACTGGAAAGGAGCATGGAAGAATTTAATGTGTGGGGATATATGGGAGGGTGGGCGTGAGGGTCGGCACAACATTCTGGGCCTAAGACCCTGTAATGTGCTGTAATATTCTGTGTTCTCTCCGGCTGGTTTAGTTCATGCATCTTGGTCTTGGCAACGGCTTGATGGTAAATGGGCACTGGTTTTTAAAATTATCAGTGAGGGTTTGGGGGTGACACTCAGACCTTACCCGCTTATAGCTGTATTTGATGTGGCAGGTGATGTTTTGGGTTTAAATGCAAACCAGTCGGATATCATTCCCCTTACATCGCTTTTAGCCCGTAGGAGAATCTTGCTGGTCTGGAAATCTGCCACTCCCCCATCTGCTGCTGCTTGGTTAGAGGGCGTAATGTTTTATTCTGAAATTAGAAAAGATTATATTCACTCTGAGGGAGTCTGTGAGAAAGTTTTATTCGAAATGGGGGCCCTTCTTGTCATATTTTGAGAGTCATAAGGTATTACCTACTACTTGAGGGCATTTCATTGTACGGGTAATTGTTTCCCTTTTAAAACGCATATGGATTGACTGACAGGGTGTTTGTTGAATTGCAGTATAAGAGTAGTCTGGATCGTCGTCTGAGATGTTGTAGATGTGTGTGGGACTTCGGCTTGAAGTAGTGTGGGGGTGTGGCTGTGAAATGTCCGTACTCGTATTTGTGAAGTGTTGTGCTGTAAATACATTAGCTGCCACTATATGTTCAGGGAGGCGGGTGAGAGGAGGTTTGTTTAGGGTTAAGATATAAAAGCAAAATGAAAGTAATTGTAATCCCTTATGTATTCTATATTGTGCTTTTCCTTTAGTAAAACATATTATAAAAAAGAATAATAGAAAAGGAATGGTGTGCTGTGAAAAGAGGAAGGAAGGGGAGGGGAGTGGGGCCACAGAAAGGGTGTTCACATTCAGGCGTTGGAGCAGAACGTGTGAGGCACCATTTTCCTGCTCCTTGTCTTTGTTTGGAGTCTTTTTTTAACGCCGAAATCCACTGACCCTTGGCCAGGAGTCACAGACAGAGCGAGAGTCCCTCCATACAATCCCATCGCACACTCCTGGAAAAATACACTGAGTAACGCTCCCTCCGCAACGATCCATCACTCTCCCCGGGGTTCATACACAGAGTGCAACTCCCTCCATATTGTTTCAACACGCACTCCAGGGTCACACACAGAGTGAGGCTCCGTCCACACCGTCCAAACGCACAGTTCCTGGGTCTGATAACCAGCGAAGCTCCATAAATATTATCCCATCACACTCCTGGGGTCGGACATGTGAGGTACCTCCCGCACCATCGCAGCACACCCTACCGGAGTCAGCAAAAGTACGTAACCCACTCCCTCCTCCGTTCTCCCCACTCACCAATACCCAGGCTTTCGGCTTTCCAGTAGTTTTGAATCGTGTGTGTCTCTCAGAGATGGTGTCTGTGTGTGTGTGAGCAGACTGTGTGCTGCCGTTAGAGGAAGGAAGGGGAGGAGAGAAGAGGCCAGGGAAAGGGTGCTGAGTTTGCAAACACTGATGCCAGTGGTGCGGAATCACGTGACCGGCCTGTGCATGCAGAGTTGTGGAGAGATTCAGATCCTGGCGATCAATATCCGGTGGAACGGGCTGAGGTGAAATACAGAGAGACAGAAAACAAACTAAATGTATCAGGGATGGAGTAAAGAAGCGGAGGGGCATTAGCGGAAGTTAGAGAAGTCAATGTTCATGCCATCACTTTGGAAGCCGGTACACACCGGCTGGGTAGCCTCCAAACTGATGGCATGTACATTGAATTCTCCTTCTTTCTTTCTCCCTAGGCTTCCCGTCCCATGATCCTTTCCCTTCTCCAGCTCTGTATCACTTTCGCCAATCACCTTTCCAGCTCTCAGCTACTTCCCACCCCCTCTGGTCTTCTCCTATCATTTTGCATTTCCCCATCCCCCCCCCACTACCTACAAATCTCCTCCTATCTTTCCTTTCAGTTAGTCCTGACGAAGGATCTCGGCCCGAAACGTTGACAGCCCTTCTCCTTACAGACGCTGCCTGGCCTGTTGTGTTCCACCAGCACTTTGTGTGCGTTGTGCAGGAGAGGATGTGGGTCACGAAACTGGGCTGCTTGTATGCGAGGGATGGGTGCCGGAGACCGGAGTGGTGTAATGCAGTCTGTGTGACGGTGACGGGGAATCGTGTAAGAGGAGGGCGACGGAGTTGGGGTGTGCTCTTGGAGAGGGAGGGTGTTATCCATACGGGGAGGACTGTATTCGAGTTACAGTGCAGGGCCGGTCTCTGTGTTGGTATCGTTGAGTGGTGAGATCCTGCTGTGGTGCAGAGCCTGTCAGTGTGTCAGTGTCCCGATGAGGGGCGTGTTCATGTCAGATGTGGGTTGTGGCTGTGACACCGAAACACTTTCAGTGTCCCATTGAAGAACATCTTCGTGTCACAGTGAGGGTTGTGTGTCTGGTTCATAGCTTATGCAAACGGTAATCTGCAATCTGGTCACACTAATATCTGTCGTGTTAGGCTTAGACCCGACCTGAGCGCATCTGCTCTTCAAACAATACTTCCTGCATTGAAACGTACGCAGCTCAGAACATGAGTCCCAGCAGGATCAATCTTTTGCTTCTTGGCTTTTTCAGAAATCTTAGCAACATCTGTCAACTATCTGTAATGGTGTTCTTGTTTACGTGCCCCTGCAACTCTAGTGTATACTACAACTATCCCCTTTTAATTGCAAACCCTACCGCTGGGATGTTAGGTCGATTC